>NC_088369.1:1607511-1619150 GCF_034508935.2 Berghia stephanieae
GAGAGAGAGATACAGTGAGTAACCTGTACAATATTGTATTTGATATATGATCGACATCCATTAAAGCGGTCCGGAACCAAACCATAGAACCAACGCCCGTATGTCAGTTGGCGTGCATTCATAACGTGTCACATGCAGTGTGCAGCACCACGTGCAACACGTAATATTTTCTGTTTTGTCAGTGAGCGCGGATGACGCGAACCATAGCGACACGCGGGGTCAATGGCCGACCTTGACATCATAACCTTATCCATGATTCAAAGATTCACTATTTTTTAATGTCTAAGATCTTTCTAACTCAATGTAAAAAGACTGCGTTTGCAATCAAAATGTCGCCATTTATATTTACCTCTATGACAACTTAGCAAAACCGAATGATTAATTTGGGCATTGTAAAGAAATGCCTTCTATATAACAAAGGGAGATAGTTGTTATACCCACCAAGGTCTCGGGTAGAATGCAACCCATATAATTAAATGATTTATGAGTGTAGGATGGGTGTTGGAATAGGGACTCCCTTGTTTTCGCCGTGGGTGGTGTATACTATGAAGGCAATGAAAGAACGGAGGGTTATCATGTTCCATCAGTGTTAAGACACCCTCATCAATCTTATGCATCAACCGAGATACCGTTAGATACCCTGTCCTATGTTTCGGCTTGGGTCGATGTTCAACTGGCAGTCTGCGATTTGAGGTCGAAGAAGAACGACCTGTACAGCCTGTGTGTTGGCTGGAATTCTGTTTGGCTATGTTGAAGCCACAGTGAAAAGGGCCCAAAGTGGCCAGTATTTTATGTCGCACCCGAATATGGGCTCTCAGGCGATAAGTGTTGGGCCTGTGTGTTGGCCAGCATTGTGTTTTAGGCTGTATTGTAGCCGAAGTGGGCCTGTAACGAAATGCTTCCGTGTAGGCGTCAGTTTACGACAGGATGTACGTCGTCGTAGTATTAGTTGTTGTTGTTATTGTAATCCCTCCGGAACAACCCTTCTTTTGTTGATACAGGTCTTATCAGATCATGCACCTATGGCCCGGAAGTTTGAATTAAACTACGTAGTGTGGGTGTTATTGTGAGAAAGGCATCAATCTTGTTTTCTCCGTAAACTTATAAGCAAAGTAGGATCCCTGTATTCTACGGGAGTGACTTTGTTATGGTATGGCTTGATTGATATCTCGTAACTATGGGGCTGACGAATTTATTTATCCTTGATATGAGGATGTCCGGTATCAGGATGGGTTGTTGTTGTCCATGATTATGGAATCTGGGGGAGTTTTAAGGAATTTCAGATGTTTACGGATATGACTAACATCCGGTTGTGTGGGTAGAATTTTGCTTCGTTTGCTTGATTTTTGCCTATAAATGCCAGAGTTTTGAGCAGTTTCTTCAGACCACTCAGCGGAGTCTTTTAGGCTCATTGTCTCAAAAGAGACCAGACAGCGGAGTCTTTTAGGCTCATAGTCTCTAAGCGATAACCACAGCGGAGTCTTTTAGGCTCATTTGTTTAACTCTTGTGTAGAGTTGGATTAAAGTCTTGTGTAGACTTTGTAGTGCTCAAAGTTCGAGCTGAAACACGTTTTGTGTTAACTCTTGTGTAGAGTGTGATTTAAGTCTTGTGTAGACTTTGTGGTGCTCAAAGTTTGAGCTGAATCAAGTTGTGTTATAACTCTTGTGTAGAGTTTGATTAAAGTCTTGTGTAGACTTAATTTGTGATTTCAATAATCTGTTCGGCTCTGGTGAGATTTTGAATAATATGTTGTGATTACAATTATGATTGTGTTTTGATATCAATATCATAATATCACTTTAAATTTTGATTCTCAATTAATTAATCAGATAATGAAATTAATTGTATAATATATTCTTGTTGTAAAGAAAATAAGCTTTTCTTGCTATAAAGCATTATTATTTCATATCTACAAAGTAAAGCAATATTAATCAACATTAATAAATTGATTTGTTAAAGTAAAATAATATTCACTCATTTAAAGTAAACATATTGAGTGAGTTCGAATATAGATAGAGTTATATTCGTATGATTATCATATTATAACAAAATCATTTTCTTTCTTTAAAGTGAATGAGCCGTTGGAGGCTGGGCTTTAACAAGCCAACTTTAGGCTATACGCTCATAGCTTGACACTAATAGAAACTGAACATTTGCCTGTTTTATAAGTTACCTGTGAAGAACCATTTGCTTATTTTAATATCAGAACATTGAGAAACAATTGATCTGTTTATGAATACTGTGAAATCAGAACAATTTCAAGAAGAGACAAATTAACAATATTAGAACAACCTTACAGTTTTTGTTGAATATCAAGGACACTCTTTTGGCTTTCTTCTACACGTCTGGATTGTGTTTAGTTAGTTAGTTAATTATTAGTTGCCTGTATGACTGTGATGGTTGCAACCTATCTGTGAGATTGTCTGATGTGGTAGCGGTTTGGTAAAGTATTGATAATTAATTGATTTAATTATATATTTTCATATCGCTTTCATATCATATTCATCATCACACCATCTCCATCAATTTGTCATCCATCCATTTGATTTCATACTTATTACATCTATCATTTCATCTTTATATCTCATAATATCTTTGTTATATTGTAATAAAATATATCTTCATTTAGCTTCAAAACCTTTATCAACGTATTGTGTTTGGTTATTGATCGGTGTCGTAGCTTGAATATAGCACACATAAACAAGGTTGCAAACTGCGCTACATAAGCATACGGTTTACGTGCGCACTTTGTGACATAATTTGGTGTCAGAAGTGGGATTCTTATTGTTGTGTATTCAAGAGACATCGCGACCAAACAATTGTTGAGACAGGTTAGGGAGTTCTTTCAAACTTGAGATAGATACTATCTTTGAGCTTAAAGCAAATTGGTATCCATTTAATGGTTATAAGACTGTCATTATACGCAAGGTGTAATACAAGTTATTCTGGTAAATTTCACTTGTTCAGTTCTAAGTTGTCAGTCATCTGTCATAGTGATACGGATCACTGACTTAGCGCGAAAGCGGTACTCGCGCTGTAAAGCCTCCATTGTCCCCCCTCTCCCTTTTGTAAGGAACGAAGGTGGTTGTTGGGGTAATTTGATTCCGTGTAGGAATCTGGGAGAATATTGTGTTGGTCCCGTGTGAGGATCTGTATTAAATCATTTGTTCTGACTTTCTATGCACATATAGTAAGTCAAGGTATTGATTCTGTGTAAGAATCTGGGTGAAGATATTTTGTTGATTCTAAGTAAGAATCTGGGTGAAGATATTTTGTTGATTCTAAGAGAGAATCTGGGTGAAGATATTTTGTTGATTCTAAGGAAGAATCTGGGTGAAGACATTTTGTTGATTCTGTGTAAGAATCTGGGTGAAGATATTTTGTTGATTCTAAGAAAGAATCTGGGTGAAGATATTTTGTTGATTCTGAGAGAGAATCTGGGTGAAGATATTTTGTTGATTCTGAGAGAGAATCTGGGTGAAGACATTTTGTTGATTCTAAGAAAGAATCTGGGTGAAGATATTTTGTTGATTCTGAGAGAGAATCTGGGTGAAGACATTTTGTTGATTCTAAGAAAGAATCTGGGTGAAGATATTTTGTTGATTCTAAGAGAGAATCTGGGTGAAGATATTTTGTTGATTCTAAGAGAGAATCTGGGTGAAGATATTTTGTTGATTCTAAGAAAGAATCTGGGTGAAGATATTTTGTTGATTCTGAGAAAGAATCTGGGTGAAGTTATTTTGTTGATTCTGAGAAAGAATCTGGGTGAAGTTATTTTGTTGATTCTGAGAAAGAATCTGGGTGAAGATAGTTTTTATGATTCCGTGTGGGGAATCTGGGTGAAGCTATTTTGTTGATTCCGTGTGAGGAATCTGGGTGAAGCTATTGTGTTGATTCCGTGTGGGGAATCTGGGTGAAGCGTTGGTTCCGTGTGAGGACCTGTATTAAATCAGTTGTTTTGACTCTAATATACGTCTATATTAAGTCAATGTTTTGATTCTGTGTAGGAATCTGGGTGAAGCGTTGGTTCTGTGTTAGGACCTGTAGTAAATTTGTTTTGATTCTATATTTGAGTCTATATATAGATCAATGTTGAATTCCGTGTAGGAATCGGTATTAATTGCCTGTTTTGAATCTGTTTTGGGATCTATATTGACCGCATATCGTTAATAAGGTTACTTGTAATACCACTTTATTCTACGTGAAAGTAACATTTACGGCAACAGTGTCGATAAACATATTGAAGTTTGTTTATTTGAATTTGAATTGGTTTGATTAATTGTCCTAGAGATGGATGTGGAAAGATTAATTAAACCTGGAGAAAAATTGGAGTTAAGGGGTGAAGATCTCCGTGCTTGGGTGACAGCCCAGTTACAAGAAGATGAAGAGAGAAAAGAGAAGGAGAGAGAACGTGCCAAAGAAGAGGAGGAGATAAGCAGAGCACGAGCTCAAAGGCAAGAAGCTCTGATGGAGAAAGAGCTTGAACTGCTTAGGTTAAAGTCGGAGTGTCAGGCTTCCTCCAACAACGACAGTATGACAAGTGACATTCGATCATTTACTCATGCTCCCACTGTTAAGAGTCCTCGACTTCCATGTTTTGACGAAAACAAGGATCATGAACCACCGAAATGCATGACACACACGGCAAGGTGGAGTTGAAGTGTGGATGTGTGATGCCGATGTTGTCTGTCGAAGGAAGGGACAACAATGAGCCCGAATAATTGTCGAGATCGATGTGATCTTGAGGCATTTCGTTGATCTAACTAAATGTTGTACCAAATTTAGTCTTAGGGGGGAGATATGTAACGAAATGCTTCCGTGTAGGCGTCAGTTTACGACAGGATGTACGTCGTCGTAGTATTAGTTGTTGTTGTTATTGTAATCCCTCCGGAACAACCCTTCTTTTGTTGATACAGGTCTTATCAGATCATGCACCTATGGCCCGGAAGTTTGAATTAAACTACGTAGTGTGGGTGTTATTGTGAGAAAGGCATCAATCTTTTTTTCCCTCCGTAAACTTATAAGCAAAGTAGGATCCCTGTATTCTACGGGAGTGACTTTGTTATGGTATGGCTTGATTGATATCTCGTAACTATGGGGCTGACGAATTTATTTATCCTTGATATGAGGATGTCCGGTATCAGGATGGGTTGTTGTTGTCCATGATTATGGAATCTGGGGGAGTTTTAAGGAATTTCAGATGTTTACGGATATGACTAACATCCGGTTGTGTGGGTAGAATTTTGCTTCGTTTGCTTGATTTTTGCCTATAAATGCCAGAGTTTTGAGCAGTTTCTTCAGACCACTCAGCGGAGTCTTTTAGGCTCATTGTCTCAAAAGAGACCAGACAGCGGAGTCTTTTAGGCTCATAGTCTCTAAGCGATAACCACAGCGGAGTCTTTTAGGCTCATTTGTTTAACTCTTGTGTAGAGTTGGATTAAAGTCTTGTGTAGACTTTGTAGTGCTCAAAGTTCGAGCTGAAACACGTTTTGTGTTAACTCTTGTGTAGAGTGTGATTTAAGTCTTGTGTAGACTTTGTGGTGCTCAAAGTTTGAGCTGAATCAAGTTGTGTTATAACTCTTGTGTAGAGTTTGATTAAAGTCTTGTGTAGACTTAATTTGTGATTTCAATAATCTGTTCGGCTCTGGTGAGATTTTGAATAATATGTTGTGATTACAATTATGATTGTGTTTTGATATCAATATCATAATATCACTTTAAATTTTGATTCTCAATTAATTAATCAGATAATGAAATTAATTGTATAATATATTCTTGTTGTAAAGAAAATAAGCTTTTCTTGCTATAAAGCATTATTATTTCATATCTACAAAGTAAAGCAATATTAATCAACATTAATAAATTGATTTGTTAAAGTAAAATAATATTCACTCATTTAAAGTAAACATATTGAGTGAGTTCGAATATAGATAGAGTTATATTCGTATGATTATCATATTATAACAAAATCATTTTCTTTCTTTAAAGTGAATGAGCCGTTGGAGGCTGGGCTTTAACAAGCCAACTTTAGGCTATACGCTCATAGCTTGACACTAATAGAAACTGAACATTTGCCTGTTTTATAAGTTACCTGTGAAGAACCATTTGCTTATTTTAATATCAGAACATTGAGAAACAATTGATCTGTTTATGAATACTGTGAAATCAGAACAATTTCAAGAAGAGACAAATTAACAATATTAGAACAACCTTACAGTTTTTGTTGAATATCAAGGACACTCTTTTGGCTTTCTTCTACACGTCTGGATTGTGTTTAGTTAGTTAGTTAATTATTAGTTGCCTGTATGACTGTGATGGTTGCAACCTATTTGTGAGATTGTCTGATGTGGTAGCGGTTTGGTAAAGTATTGATAATTAATTGATTTAATTATATATTTTCATATCGCTTTCATATCATATTCATCATCACACCATCTCCATCAATTTGTCATCCATCCATTTGATTTCATACTTATTACATCTATCATTTCATCTTTATATCTCATAATATCTTTGTTATATTGTAATAAAATATATCTTCATTTAGCTTCAAAACCTTTATCAACGTATTGTGTTTGGTTATTGATCGGTGTCGTAGCTTGAATATAGCACACATAAACAAGGTTGCAAACTGCGCTACATAAGCATACGGTTTACGTGCGCACTTTGTGACAGGGCCTAATATGGCCAGTATTTTGTTTATCGTACCCGGTTATGGGCTCTAAGCGATATTGTGTTTTTGTAATTTGTGCTCGGTGAGATTATATAAATTTATAATATTGTTTTGATGTGCTGAGTAATCATCAAGTGATTAAGTGATTAATATCGTAAAATTATTTCACTTATCTTAAAGTTTAAAATAATATAAAGTTTTAATGTTTTATTGAATAATTAATTCAATGAGTTAAATTGTGTTAAAATTGAGAACGTGACCTCAGTTAAATGAATTATTTTTAAGTAAATACTAATTGATCACTTACGCTATCATTGTGTCTATGTTAATTTCATTTTTACTAATATATCTATATCTATCTTCTAATATAGTGAAGAGCTGACGGGGCTAGGACATAGCGCCCGGTAAATGCGTTTGCATCTTTGAACTTTGTAATTTTGACGGGGCTAGGACATAGCGCCCGGTAAATGTGTTTTGAACCCTTTTGAACAATATAATTTTTGAGAAATATGAACAATATAATTTGTGACAGCACCCGATACCCGTTTTTGAGAAATATGAACAAAATACAATGTAACGTTTGTAAAGATGAGGAAGTAACACTCGATCTATGTGTTTTTATTTTGGAACAATTTTGGATTTGAACAGGCTGGAACACCGCACCCTGTGTGAACAATTTTGTTGATTAATTTTATTCTCCTTTCGGAATATGAACAGTTTATTTTGACCCTATATGTAATTAATAATTTCATTATTAGTGGGAATTAATGGAACGGTTGGAACCTGGGTGAAGTATAGTTTATTTTGGTTAAAACTTACATGTATAGATTTTATATTGCTTTAATACTTTTTACTTGTATGTACTTTTGATTTTTCCTGTCAATATATGCAATGTTATTCTGTTTTGCTCAATAACTATGAGCTGTTCCCCTTTCTTTTACTTTAAATAAATAATAATGGCTCTCTTGTCAGATACGGTGTTCTGTTGGTGATTGTAACGTCCACGTCTACCTCTCCACACTTTAAGGTCATAAGCGGCCTTCGCATCCATTGCGAGTTGCGAACGCACCTTGTGACAGGCATATAGGTGTAACAAATGAATGAATGAATAAAATAATTTGTCTCTCTCCCCCTCCCTCCCCCCCCCCCCCCCCCCCTTCTCTCTCTCTCTTCTTCCCCCCCCCCCCCTCCATCTCAATCAACGTCTAAACCAATCTGCGTTGGCCTTACCTACAAAACTTTTATCACACGATACTGCTGGTGGCCCTTCTCAACTCTATCAGGGTGTCAATACATACGAACACCCACACGCACGCATACACACACACACACACACACACACACACACACACACACACACATCCACACAGAACACAAACACACACACTCACATTGAAGCATTTATTATCATGCACACTACCAGTGGTTTAATCTTTTATGACTTCAGTATATATATATATGAAGGGATAAAGAAAGATGGCTCCAACCATCAACTTCTTATAGAAAGATAGAGAGGACTTAATGACTAACGTGTTTAAAAAAAAAACAATGAAGAACCCCCCCCCCCCCCCCACACACACAATCAAAAAACAAAAAAACAGAACAACAATAACAAAAAGAAAGGGGGGGGGGGGAGACAAAAAAACACCAAACAAACAAACAAAAAAAAACAAAACACACACACATACAAAAAAAAAAACAAAAAAAAAAAACAAAAACAAACCAAAATAGAAGAACAAAAAAAAAAAAAAAAAAGACAAAAAAAAAAAGTCAAACCAACGTGAGACAACAAATTCCGTCCCAGGCCAGAACGTCCCGATTAATCATTGACCAGATAACCGGATTGATGTACAACAAAAGAGATGAATAATTCTTAATGTTCTGATGGTTGAGCTCCGGATAACTGAGGAAACCGGCTAATTGGTAAAGGGCCGGATATAAAATCAAATTATTGACGAAGTGCCAACGAATGTGGATTACCCAATTCATCTGTCAAAAACATCAAACATCTACAGTTGGGTAAGCAGTTAAATCCGCCTGGAAGGGACATGTCAACTCCTGTTGTTCGACCCCAATCAGCAGGGCCGGTAACTCAACTGGAATGAGGACGGGATTACGTAAAACAGAGCACTGCCGCCACACACACAAACACACACACACACAAACACACACACACACACACACACACACACTACACACGTTATAATCGTGATTATGTCACGTGATTATATCACAAACTATTATGTCGTAACTTATAATCCATCGCGTTACACGCAATGTGTCATATTATTGTGGAATTCATTCAGCCTTGGGACAGACTAGTATAGTGTGATTGAGGCAGATTATAATTGTAATTATAATTGAAAAAAAAAACAACCAAATAACAAAAGACTTAACACGGAGAGATCGATTCGAAACCAAAACCTTTTTTTTTTTTTCAGCTACACCTACACCTCCGGTAAAACGCTTTTACGTCACGTGGGTTTAACGTGCTGTATAGATAAAATGAAGTTGACGTCAATCGAGTCTTTGTTATTGTTTTTGCCATCCACGTTTATGAGTAATTCTCACTAAACTTTATTATCCAGACTATAAAAGTTCATGGTTACACATAGTTTGTGTGTTTGTCCGTTATACTTCCGGATGGCAATGTTGTGAGCCTTTTAGCCTATAGATAGACAGTTATACTGTTTTCGTTATTGGCTGAAGCAGGGGATTGAGTCCGAAAGACGCCGCGTTTAGTACGTTGTTTTTTTTATGCCTCGTATCACCACTGCACTGTCATCAAACCACATCAGCTCGTCCACTCCCCAGGAATGAATGGGCAACACTGAACAGAGCACGGGAAAAACTCGGAAAACAACCGGAAGCATGAAAAAGTGGGGTTGGCTGGGACTAGCTTGTGTACATGTGGATGTCCAGAGCAGACGATGGAGTAGCACACCCTTGCAGAATGCCAGGACGGGCCAAGTTGCACTGGCCATGACCTAAGAATCTGCTCCCCAGATGGTGTGGAGTGGATTCGGTGTTGGGGCGACAAGCTATGATGATGAGCTCGTCCATAATATAAAGACAACATTGATGCCAACAAGAAATATCATTGATTATTTCCAAAAACACTCGTGGGCCAATTTTAAGTACAATTTTTAAGTACACACCGAGTACCGATATCGTAGTCGATACGATTAGCCAAATTCTAATTCGATACCGATATCAGACCGATTCGTTGCCAACAACACGGATGGTTTATATGGACGATGAGTGTGTGTGTGTGTGTGTGTGTGTGTGTGTGTGTGTGTGTGTGTGTGTGTGTGTACAATGTAGGCCTGTGCAGTAAAAAACAACATTCCCGATAACTATAAAACTAAATCATTTCAACTCACGGTGGTGTGATTGTCTTTCTTAACGGACCACAACCATAGATTATAAGGTTATGTAAGAACTTACACAATAATATATTACATACATCATATATATAATCATATATGAAATAAATATTAAATTAAATTTAAAAAATAAGGCCGTAAATAATACACAAAAACAATTACATAATTTTTAAAAGGCCGTAAATAAAGAAAAGAAAAAAGAGAAATAAAAAACAAGGAAAATATGCACAGAACAACATTTTGAAAATTACGTATGTTCGAGAGAAAAAAATTATAACACCCCCCCCCCCCCCTCTCCACCCCGTTAGAACTTAATGGATAAATAGCTGATAAAACAGACGTTATCTTTTTTAAAAAAAAAAAGAATTAGAGAGAGAGAGATAATGTACAACCCAGGTAACAAGATATGACAACCCGGACGGAAATAACCGCAGAAAATTGATATCTCCGTGTAAATTGCTAATAATATTCATGCAACTCTTATCTTGCGTTAGAGAGTCATAGCCGGAACGAACGGTTGTGTTTACATAGTAGTATAAACAAAACATTTTAAAAAACGAATACAAAACAAAACATAAAAATCAAAACCAACACAAAAAATGATCCCAATCATCATCACCATTCATCATCATCATCATCATCATCATCATCATCATCATCATCATCATCATCATCATCATCATCATCATCACCACCTTTCATCATCATCATCATCGTTTTCATCACCATTAATCGTACTACCACCACCACCCCCATTCATCACTACCACCACTACCACCTTCACCACCACCACCACCATTCATCACTACCACCACTACCACCTTCACCACCACCACCATTCATCATCATGATCATCATCTTCATCACCATCACACCACAATTCATCATCATCACCGTTCAACGTCATCATATCACCACCAACATTCATTTATTACATCACCACCACCATCACCATTCATTTTCACCACCACCACCGCCACCACTACCACCTTCACCACCACCACCACCACCACCATCATCATCACGACAACGAGAACCATTTCCCAAAATAACCCACATCATCACCAGCCAGCCAGTTTTATAACCCCGTCAGACGTGACAGAAGAAGAGGGGCAATAAAACCTATAACACAATAAATCTCCTATTTACGGCCAGAGCTGCTCCTGTACCCATTACTCAAATTGCTTTCAGTAGCTTTCTCCTTCTCTACACAAACAAACATTTTCCAACGGGAGCACAACCTAATTGATTTCTTGGAGGCCTAAAAGATTGCGTCACTGTAAAAGTCATGCCAGAGCCTTGGAAAAGGAAGTTAATACACCACTACAGGTCAGCTTCAGTTAAAATAATCATTAATTTTACTCCCCCCCCCTCCCCCACACACACACATACAAAAAACTAAAAAAAATAATTAAAAAAATAAAAATAAAAAGGGAAAAAAACAAGAAAAACAAAACAAAAACGAAAAAACAAAACAAATAAAAACCCAAATAAAACAAAAAAACAAAAACAAAACCAGAGTAGAGAAGAAGAAATGATATCAGTGATGTCAGCTTGCAAAACAAAACAAACGAACAAA
>NC_088369.1:1619250-1624250 GCF_034508935.2 Berghia stephanieae
GATACGAGCCACTAAGGTCGTCTAGTCCAGCCGTGCCAACGTCATCAGGATCTCAGTTTTCTCACATCGGCGCCTCGTCCACCCGATATCCAACGGTTAGATCCCCACTGGGGCCAAGTGAGTCCTCTGCCTATGGGGATGCCTCTGTCACACCCATCTCAAGCACAACCAGCACCGCTCCCTGCGGGACCCTTCGACTTCGAAACGTTTTTGTTTGCAGGATTTCAGGCACTCGAATCTTTTGCGTAAGTGATTGGACGTAGAAAATGGGGTGGGGGGGGGGGGGGGGTGGAGAGAGAAAGTCAGGGGGGGGGGGGAGAGAAAGTCAGGGGGGGGGGGGGGGGGGGTAAGGAGGAGTCCATTCTTCTCCCCTCTGGTCCAAATCACAATCGCTTGTGCTCATGACACAATGTTATGCTATTGAATGTTGGACTTGGCGTCTGCCTCCATTGACTCATCTGGATTTTTTTTCTTCTAATTTTGAATTTGTTTACTCGGGAATTAACATTTTACTAACTCCTTATCACCAATAGAAAAAAAAAAACAACTAAAAACAAAAACAAACAAGCAAACCAGTAACGATTGACACAAGGTTCCAATTTTCCGTATATTTCCGGAATTCAGTATGTATGTTTTTTCAATCAGCTGGTAAACGAGAGAAAAAAGTAAGCACATAATGTCTGTTTACTGGAGTTCAGCATTCAGAGAGGGCTTCAATCCACGGGTTTGCGTAAAAGTTTAGTAAATGCTTGACACCTGAATGGACAACCCTGTTGAAGTTTTCCCCTTGATAAATGGCCTCTCTGGGAAGATATTTGACGCTGGACAAATGCTTGACACCTGAATGGACAACCCTGTTGAAGTTTTCCCCTTGATAAATGGCCTCTCTGGGAAGATATTTGACGCCGGACGTATTATTTTTCCGGCGATTTGATGTCTTGAAATATTTTTTTTTTTTTTTTTCAATTCCAAGGATTTGATGGGGACCCTGACTAGTAATCATATTATATTGTCTTTTGTCCTTCCATGGCGGGCAGGGAGATCACTTGCCAGCCCTTTGTATTTGATTTCCAATTTCCAACTTGCTTTGTCTTTGTCTTGGAATGAGGTTACTTGTTTTTGCCTTTTGCCTTTATCCAGGCCAGAGTCCTTGGCTGGGAGCGAATCAGTCAACTGTATAGTTAGAGCTTTGGGACATAATATTAATTTTTCCCCCTTGCAAATCACCTCTCTGTTATGTATTGTTATATTTGTCGAATACATTTAACGATTTACAAGTATCTGAGAATATTCCTTTTAATGGGATCCTATGCTTATGTCTGGATAAGAATGTTAGGTGATCTCAAACTTAGTACACTAAAAGTATGCTCTTGGAATCTACAATCTGTTCCCTATTTGAACCAATCCCCCATTTGTCTTACTTTTTCTCTTATGTTTTTCATTGTAAATAGATATATTTTTACAATCCCATATTCTTCCGATTTAATGATGCTGATATGACCTAAATGGAGCAGAAGCGCCGTAAAACCTTTAAAAACAAAAACAAACAAAAATCCGTATTATAATATTGTCATTGTAAAATCTCAGACACACCATGATGGCATTGAGATATGACCGGACGAGTGGAATAAAGGAACACAACTCTGGATTGACCTGTTGAAATGTTTGTTTTACTGGGTTGTGTACCTTGATTGGCATTTCCTCCCCTGTGACGATTAAAATGAATGTCCATGAGGGAATGATCCTTGCGCGTATTGTTGTCACAAGTAAATTTAATATCATAAACACTTCCTTATTATTGTAAAGCCCACTAATTTTCAAGTTTTGTTATTATTTAATCAAATCATATTTTATAAAGGTGCATGTTGCTTCTTAACATTTAGCAGTTCGGTTTTTTTTTTAAGTGGGGGGAGAGATTTAGGATACATAAACTAAACACAAAAGAAAAGATGGACAAAACAATTTTTTTTTAAAAATTTCTTTCTCGTTCCTTTTTCTTTCTTTTTTTCTTTCTTTCATTACTCTTTCCTCCCTTCTTTCTTTTTTTTTTCTTTTTTTTTTCTTCTCTTTCTTATTTATTTACTTTCTTTTTTTCCTTTATTTTTCCTTTTTCTGTCTGACTTACTTTCTTACTTTCTTTCTTTCTTCCCTCCTTCCTTTTCTACTTATTTTTTAAAAAAAACTGTACTCCAAGCTACGTAGTGTGATATATTTCTTTGCGTCACAAGTCAGTGACAATAGCCCCCCCCCCCCCCCCCTTTTTGTCATCATACATCCATAAATAAAGACATAATGGTAATTTGACCCAAGCAAGCCACGGGCCCTTTAGTTGTTGATGTATGATGAAGCATAATTCCTATTGACGTAGGATTTCCACCCTAATGCTACAGATACGGGCCATTTATCGATCACCGATTTAGTTTGGTGTAGGTACCACGATAATCGTCAGTTTGGATCTCTTTGTGACAGTCTGGCCCTTCTCCGTTTTAGTACCTGCCTGTCATTTGGAAAGATTGAGTTATGGGGTTTCCTGGTGTTTGTGTGTGTGTGTGTGTGTGTGTGTGTGTGTGTGTGTGTGTGTGTGTGTGGTGTTTTATAGATTTAGTACTTAATAGTACAAGTATCCGACTATCCACGGTATTGAAAAAGCGTTGGTGTCACTATGCTGGTTGTTGTGCTATAGAAAAGAAAAAAAAAAGACGAACATTTATTTCAGATTGCTGGATTTTATTTTTCATCCGCTAGTGAGTGTGAATGTGTGTGTGTGTGTGTGTGTGTGTGTGTGTGTGTGTGTGTGTGTGTGTGTGTGTTGTGTTTTAGAACTTTGGTACTTAACAGTACCTGCCTGACTCTCTATGGTATTGTTAAAGCGTTGGTGTCACAATGCCGTCTGCTGTGCTATAGAAAAAACAAACAAACAAATAAATATGTATTTCAGATTTTAACTAAATAACTCGTTCTTCAAATATTGATCAAATAAAATGAGTCTCATCCTGGTGGGGGAGCGGGGGGGGGGGGGGGTCTCTAAAAAAACACACAAAAACAAACAAACAAACGTGGGCTTTTATATAGTTTAATATCGACTAAATGTGCTCATAGCGCGTTACAAAGGGCCCCTAACCAACAGCAACATGTAGCATATAGAACGAGACGTGACCACCTGTTGGGCGATATTACAAGAATTTTTCCGACAGAGACATCACTGTTAACGGCCAGGTACTCATTTTATAAATTAAGAAATTAAAGGGCAGACACCGGTGTAAGAAAATAACTTGACGAGTGTATGAAAGGTGCCAGACAAAGCAAGAATGAAAAATACAAGAAAAAAACAAACCATCTCATAAGTCAGTCGGCCTCGTTCGCGACTGATTTTTTGGGATGGCTTTTTTTTCTTCTTTTGTTTTTCTTTCTTGCTTTGTCTGGCACCTTTCATACACACTTGTTCAGTTCTTTATCTCACTCATTTTACACCTGGAGTACGGTGAGAGAATGTGAGTAAAGAGCCTATTCCAAGGACTCAAATATTCGCCCCCCCCCCCCCTCCCCCTCAGAGCGAGACTCGAACCCCAAGACCTTCCGATAGTAAAGCGAGCGTCATACCACTAGACCACATAGCCTCACGAACCTGGGATTTCCGAGTTGAAGGAAGAATCTTCAAGTAAGTTTCAGGTTTGAGAATTTCTGCCCAAATGAGGGTCAAGGTTATTATTCCAACAACGAGTTTTCTAGCCAAAATAATTAATGTGTTTTTTTTTTTTGTTTGTTTGTTTTTTTTTTTGTTTTTTTTTTTTTTTTTTTTGGGGGGGGGGGGGGGGGGTGTTCTTTCAGAAGAAGAAGAAAAGAAGAAAACGATTGAGGACCAGGATTATAGAGAATATACAATTGGAATTAATCCACCCCACGTTAAACCGGATCCCGTCGTCCTACACAAACAATCTCTCTCTTATTAATGTTGTAGGATTTGGTGGCTTGCCATGAAGAATGGGAAGACCAGCAGATAATAATATATCTATTGTGATTAATGCTTTATAGTATTGTACGCGTTTGTTTTTGTTTTTTTTTTTGTTTTTGTTTTTTAAATTTTTATTGGACTTGTTTATGGTTATGTGTTTGTGTCTTATATGTATGTGTATGTTGGTGTGGGGGGGGGGGGGGGGGGGGGGGGGGGGGGAGGTGGGAAGAGGGGCATAATTTGGTAGGGATAGATTTAAAATTTGTCCCCGATCGATGGCAATCAGTGACATCTAGAAGTAGACTCTGATGGTAACCCATACTTTATTATTGAATTCATTACATGATTTCTTGATCTCTATGTATTTATTTATTCATTCATTCATTTATTTATTTATTTATTTATTTAATTATTTACTTACTTATTCATTTATTTATCTATTTATTTATTTATTTATTTATTTATTTATTTATGTATTTATTTATTTATTTATTCATTCACTTATATTTTATATTTTTAAAAATGATTAATTTATTTATTTATTCATTCATCTGGCAGGTTTGTTGGTGGGGGCGGGGGGTGGGGGGGGGGGAGCGAATGTTATTGCCAAGGAAATAATAACCGCTCCAAGCCTCGTGTGGATTCATTTCATCTTCCCTGACACGTCATATAGATAGTATGCACTTGGCTAAGAAGTTCACAACATTGCCATCCGGAAGTATAACGGACCAACACACAAAACTATGTGTAACCTTGAACGTTTATAGTCTGGTTAATATAGTTTAGTGAGAATTACTCACAAACGCGGATGGCAAAAAAAAAAACAATAACAAAGACCCAAGTGACGTCAAATCCATTCTATCTATAGATAGTTCGAAGATGACGTCACTCAGGTCTTTGTTATTGTTTTTTGTCATCCGCGTTTATGAGTAATGCTCACTGAACTGTATTAACCCGACTATAAACGTTCATGGATACACACAGTTTTGTGTGTTGGTCCGTTATACTTCCGGATGGCAATGTTATGAGCTTCTTAGCCAAGCGCATA
>NC_088369.1:1629250-1634250 GCF_034508935.2 Berghia stephanieae
AATAATTCATTTAACTGAGGTCACGTTCTCAATTTCAACACAATTAAACTCAATGAATTAATTATTCACTAAAACAATAAAACTGTATATTATTTTAAACTTTAAGATAAGTGAAATAATTTTACGATATTAATCACTTAATCACTTGATGATTACTCAGCACATCAAAACAATATTATAAATTTTATATATTCTCACCGAGCACAAATTACAAAAACACAATATCGCTTAGAGCCCATAACCGGGTACGATATACAAAATACTGGCCATATTAGGCCCACTTCGGCTACAATACAGCCTAAAACACAATGCTGGCCAACACACAGGCCCAACACATATCGCCTGAGAGCCCATATTCGGGTGCGACATAAAATACTGGCCACTTTGGGCCCTTTTCACTGTGGCTTCAACATAGCCAAACAGAATTCCAGCCAACACACAGGCTGTACAGGTCTTCCTTCTTCGACCTCAAATCGCAGACTGCCAGTTGAACATCCGCCCAAGCCGAAACATAGGACAGGGTATCTAACGGTATCTCGGTTGATGCATAAGATTGATGAGGGTGTCTTAACACTGATGGAACATGATAACCCTCCGTTCTTTCATTGCCTTCATAGTATACACCACCCACGGCGAAAACAAGGGAGTCCCTATTCCAACACCCATCCTACACTCATAAATCATTTAATTATATGGGTTGCATTCTACCCGAGACCTTGGTGGGTAGGACAACTATCTCCCTTTGTTATATAGAAGGCATTTCTTTACACCGACTACTGTGCTTTATTGCTCTTTTTTATCAACTTGCTTCAGCTGGATAGATATCCTTGGTCACGAAGACTTACCCAAGAGCGATGTTGTATGTTGTAAAGTAGAAGCAGGAGTAGGGGCAAGTCTGGATTATTGAGGGTAGGAGGGGTTTGACGGGGGGGGGGGGGGGGGGGGGGCGAAATGATTTCAAGCAGAAAAGGGAAAATTTAGGGTTTAAAAAAAAAAATACAAATAAAGCAAAAAAAATGAAGACATTTATTGAGGCCACGAGTTATATAAAATTTCGGTAAAAATATATTGTGTGATGCTTTTATTTATCCCCCCCCCCCCCCCCCCAGAAAGACAGGAAAAAATAGAGAGAAGAAAAAGTAAAATTAAAAAAAAAACAAACCATAACACCATAATTCTTTTAAAATGCTGTCGGTGCTAGTGCTATGCGTCTAGACATCATCCACCAGCCGGATATAACGGTCCCACACACAACACACTATGTGTTGGCTTCAAACGTTTATAGTCTGGTAGATACAATTCATTAGCGATAACTCTAATCACCAAAATGGCTGTCTTATAACAATACCAAAGAGCTGACTGGCGTCAGTTTTGTTCCCCCCCCCCCCCACACACACACACACACACCGAGAACTCAATTACGCTATGCGCCGCTTGGAGTTAGATTCGAACTCAGGACCCTCTGATCGAAGGTCGAAGGCACGTTTCATACCACAAGACCACGTATAGGCGTCAATCATTACTCGATATGTTCTGACTGTTGTACTGGGCGAGCTTAATAAATAAATGTCATTAATAGGAAATAATTATAGTTGATGAGTCAGCACCAATGCTATCTATACACATGCCGACTCGTCGGGAATCTGGCGTGAAAACTAGAAGGCCCACGAGTCCCGCTGACAGCACTTAACTCTCTCTCTCTCTCTCTCCTCTCTCTCTCTTCTCTCTCTCTCTCTCTCTCCTCTCCTCTCTCTCCATCTCTCTCTCTCTCTCTCTCTCTCTCTCTCTCTCTCTCTCTCTCTCTCTCTCTCTCAAACTTCTACATTTAATGAAAATCAAACGTTAAACACATAAAATAAGATTTGCAAGCAAAAAGTGCAATTGAAGTTTATTTTATAAAAATATATGATAATAATTTTTGTATGGAAGTGCTAGTACTAGCGATGATGATGATGATGATGATGATGATGATGATGATGATGATGATGATGATGATGATGATGATGATGATGATGATGATGATGATGATGATGATGATGATAATAATAATAATAATAATAATAGTTTGTTTTTTTTTACAGAGTGGGAGAGAGAGAGAGAGAGAGAGAGAGAGAGAGAGAGAGAGAGAGAGAGAGAGAGAGAGAGAGAGAGAGAGAGGTCAAAAGAAATGATGGTATCAGCGACGAATATGATGATGATAATAATAATAGTTTGTATTTTACAATGTTTCAAATTAGTTAATACGTAGGCAACGCCAGGCCAATAATTAGTTCAGTTCCAGACAGAGAATATTAATAATAGATGTTTAACTATTTATTGAATTAGTATATAATTACTTGATATCAAGATGGCGATGATGACGATGATAATGAGAATGATGAATTTAACTTCTTTCAAATAAAAGTCATACAATAATTACACACACACACACACACACACAAACACACATTATATTTATATACAAATATTATAAATACATTAAATAAGACTAACTACACAAATATATTTTAATACTCAAGAAAGGGGTGGATAAGGATGATGATAATGATGATGATGATGATGATGATGATGAGGATGATGATAAAGAGGAGGATGAGATTGATGATGATAATATTCAAAATAGACACACACACAAACACTCACACAAAAACACTCACACACGCACGCGCGCACACACACACACACACACACACATTATATTTATATACAAATATTATAAATACATCAAATAAGACTAACTACAGAAATATATTTTAATACTCAAGAAAGGGGTGTATAAGGATGATGATGATGATGATGATGATGATGATGATGATGATGATGATGATGATGATGATGATGATGATGATGAAAATTAGGAAGAGGAGGATGACATTGATGATGATAATATTCAAAATAGATTTTGTATGATGACCCAGCTCATTTCCTTATAAAACTCATTAAAGTGACAATATAAACACATTGCTTTAGATAAGATTGCATAAATTTGAAGAACAATTCTCATTTATGCCCCCTACAGATGACACAGCAGAAATATGAGAATATGATTGACACAAAAAGCTGCTTCAATAGCAATATGATAAAAAAAGATAGTGGTGGTGACGATGTTGAAGACAATTGATAATATACGTTGGTGAGGTTGATGGTTGTGGTAGTGAAGATAATGGTGCTGGTGATGATACTGGTGTAACGATGATGGTGATAGATAATGACGATTATGATGAAGGTGAAGTTGGTGATGACAATGATGGTGGTGTCGACAATAAAGCTGTTGTTGGTAGATAATGGAGATATGATGAAGATGAAGATGATATTAGTGGTGATGGCAATAAAGATGATGCTGTTGGATAATGACAATGGTAAAGAAGGTGAACGTAATAAAGACGATGCTGATAGATAATGACATAATGATGACACTGATAAATAGTGACATAGACTACGAATGAGGATGATGATAATGATAATAATGATGCTAATAATTTAAATAGGATGGTATGGTGGTGGTAGTGGTGGTGAATAAAGATGGATATGATGATGACCGCAAAGACGATTATGCTGATAGTGATGGAAAATGATGATGATGATGATAATGATGATGATAAGGATGATGAAGAAGGTGAAGATGATGATGATGATGATGATGATGATGATGATATTGATGGTGGTGAGGGCAATAAAGATGATACTGATATATTAATGACAATGATGAAGAAAGTGAAGGTGATTGCGGTGATTGCTAATGCTAATATATATTGACAATAATGATTCTGATAGATAATGACAAAGATGATGATAATGTTAATGATGATGATGGTGGTGGTGGTGGGGGAGGTAGTGGTGGTGAATGAAGATGAATATAATGATGGTTGCAAAGACGGTGATGTTGGTAGTGGTGGGACTGATGATGATGATGATGATGATGATGATGATGATTATGATGATGATGATGATGATGATGATGATGATGATGATGATGATAATGAGGATGATAAATTGATATCCACAAAGAAATAGAGCTGATATAACAATTACTGTGACCTCAGTTTGTTCATCTTCCTTTATCCGACTGCTTCTTCGAATTGAAAATTTAAATCTCTTCATAAATATATTGGACAGGCCTTTACAGGAACACACACATCGATTGCAAATGTCTCTGCAAAATTGCCAAGAATTACGGCTAATCTTGCCCTACATATTTTTGATTTATTGTTAACAAAGAAACAATATGAAAGGAGTGAAAATTCTAAAAACAACTCGCACGGTGAAGATAAACCATTCCTGTCCCTAGAATTAAAATACTCTGTTAACTCAGAGTTTGGCACAACACAAGCTCTGCTTCGTAGTTCCTGCTGTTGGAAAAATTTAGAATAGATGGTGCAATCTGCTACATTTTTGGTTTGTCGTGTAATCTTTCCAAGGGTGGACTTAGAAGGGAGATAAAGGTGACCACGTAAAGAAGAATATAGCACTCTTGACCTCGTGGACCACGAAAAAGCAAGAATTAAATCATCTGGACAGTAAATCCGTTGATCTTTCTGAGCATTCAGGAGCTGAATCTGGCGTTCTATAAATTTCTGGATAGCCTTAGACTTCTCTATTGAGGATTCATTTTCTTCATCTGCAATGAAAAAAAAAGTAGAAGATAATGAAATAGACGATACATGATTGGAAACAATGAATTTTATTTTTAAAATGCATTTCAAAATTTTAATTTCGCAATCTATAACGAATCAAAAACAACAGCAACACAACAAGGGTAATAGTTCTTCTTATCATCATCATCATCATCATCATCATCATCATCATCATCATCATCAACAACAACATCATTGTTATCATTATCATTATTATTATTATTATTATTATTATTATTATTAATATTATTATTATTATTATTATCATCATCGTCCTCGTCGTCGTCGTCCTCCTCCTCCTCCAACTCCTCCTCTCCCTTCTTCTTCTTCTTCTTCTTCTTCCTCTTCTTCTTATTATTATTATTA
>NC_088369.1:1639250-1644250 GCF_034508935.2 Berghia stephanieae
ACAGAGTTTTGTGTGTTGGACCGCTATACTTCGGGATGGCCATGTTGTGAGTTTCTTAAATTCTCATGTCACCTAGGTCTTGTAAAGCGCCTTTGAATTCTCATGTCACCTAGGTCTTGTAAAGCGCCTTTGAATTCTCATGTCACCTAGGTCTTGTAAAGCGCCTTTGAATTCTCATGTCACCTAGGTCTTGTAAAGCGCCTTTGAATTCTCATGTCACCTAGGTCTTGTAAAGCGCCTTTGAATTCTCATGTCACCTAGGTGTTGTAAAGCGCCTTTGAATTCTCATGTAACCTAGGTCTTGTAAAGCGCCTTTGAATTCTCATGTCACCTAGGTCTTGTAAAGCGCCTTTGAATTCTCATGTCACCTAGGTCTTGTAAAGCGCCTTTGAATTCTCATGTCACCTAGGTCTTGTAAAGCGCCTTTGAATTCTCATGTCACCTAGGTCTTGTAAAGCGCCTTTGAACTCGTTAGGTGGAGATTGGCATTCTGTGAATTTTATTTATTTATTTATTTATTTATTTATTTGTTTGTTTGTTTATTTGTTTATTTATTTATTTGTTTGTTTGTTTGTTTGTTTGTTTGTTTATTCATTTATTTATTTATTTACTTATTTAATGATTTGTTTTTTTAAATTTATTTTTATCCACATAGCTTCCTCCGTTGCCAACTATTTCTTGGCCGCCCCGAATTTCTTCTTCCTCGGGAATTCCATGAGAGAAACTTTCTTTTGATGTTTAAAATGTTTAGTAAATCTTTTGACTATTCAAATTCAACAATCTTCCATTTTACTGGCGCTGAAATGTCTTGAAATGGTCACAAACGCCATTACACAAAAAAAAAAACAAACAAACAAACAAAAAATGCCCCCAAAAAATCAACCTTGAGTTTTTATATAACGCAATATCCACTGAATGTGCTCAAAGCGCTTTACCAACAGCAACATGTAACATTTAGAACGGGACGTGACGCCTGTTAGGCGATATTGCAATTTTTTCCAATAGAGACGACCAGGTTCTTATTTTATACCTGAGTACGGTGAGAGAATGTGAGTAAAGCATCTTTACCAGGGACTCAACTATGCGCCGAGCGAGGCTCGAACCCAAGACCTTCCTATCCGGAAGCGAGTGTAATACCACAAGACCACATAGAAGCCGCACATGTTACAGTTTATCTTGAGATAAGATCGAACGTATAATGCGTAGATTTATTGATTTATTTTTTATTCTAAAACGATAATAGTCGCATTGATTTATACGAAGAGTATCGAACCCAAAACCTTGCGATCCAAGGAACAGTGGTGATGTTAACTATTAACCTCAGCGCCATGAGTTTGCCTTATTTGCTATTTTTATGGCGATAGGATTAAAAACAAACAAACAAACAAACAAACAAACGACGATGACAACAGTATGGTGTTATCTTTCGTCAACCACAATATGATATTATGTGTAATAACTATGATGCTATCTTTCTTCAACCACAAGTGTTTCGAATCCATAATCCCTTGATCCCTTATTATTATTATTATTATTATTATTATTATTATTATTATTATTATTATTATTATTATTATTATTATTATTATTATTATTATTATTATCATCATCATCATCATTCTATTTTTATCAAATTATAGTGTTGAAACTAGGTAACATCTTTAAACGATAATAATAATAATCTTGTCCAGCTATCAATCAATAGCTACCCATAAATAACAATGATCATACAGATGTTCAAAGACGATCAATGATAACGATGTCATGTTATGTAACATCATAGGCTATTATTATTATTTATTCCTCTCGCTGACTTGTCACCCACTTCACTATGACACCGTTTTCTCTTTTCAAATCTCTTGACTTCCATGATAACGATAATGCATAGATAACACAACATGATAGATATACTTTATCTTCTAGGACAGACTTGGCTATCGCAGAGTTGAAAAAATTTCCACTGCTGTCGCGGTAACTGATTTCAACGGAAGAAATTATTATGAATATCAAATATAGGTCAGCTTTTGTTACGGTTATTAATACCTGGATATGGATTGGACGCTATTTTTAGCCATTCATCGGAAACTCTCCTTCGCAAAACTTAACTCTCTTGTCCCATTTTCCTCAATCTTTGCATGCAGAGAAAAGTCCGTCCGTCCGTCGGTTCCTTCTTTGCAGCCTGGCGTCGCGCGTTGCTGCGCGGCGTTCACTGGCCTACTTCACGAGTCCGGGGCAGGGTTGCCAGTTTGGCATTTTAAATGCCAGATTCCAAAAATCTGGCATTTTTGAAAACCGTTTGGCATTAGAAAAATCATTTCTTTGCATTTTCATTTGGCATTTTCTTTTCTGTATATTTATCTTCAAATGACACCATTTTTAATTATTTCTAAACGGTAAAAACAAACATCTTCACATTTCTTTTTCATTCTTAAAATCCAACCGTGGTGTAGTGGTTTAGCACTCCACTTAGTATCAGTAGGTAAATAATTACCCAACAGGAAATTAGTATAATTCAAAAAAAAAAAAAAAACAAAAAAAAAAAAAAAAAAAAGAAAAGAAAAAGAAAAGAAAACACGCAAGCCATCCAGAATCGATAGTAAATTGTCTATCAAAAGTGAGTAGTTTTCTTAGTGGGGGTGGGAGTCAACAGACTTTGGCATCTTTTTGAGTGTTTTGGCATTTTTTGAGTCTTCCCCTGGCATTGTGTTGAAAAATAATCTGGCAACCCTGGTCCGGGGTTTATTTTGAGGTGAACCGGCGGCCCGTGTGCTGCACGCAGGAAGGAATATCAACAAAAACACGGCCTTTTTGGACTGAACGAAACCACCGCGATCAAACCACAACATTCATTGCTTTCTGGTTTTGATTTTATTGTTTTTAAACGAGTATACTGTTTTATTTATTGACAGTAGAAGTGCATCTCGTTCTCAAGGATAATTTTGTGATTTCGTGCCAAGAGTCGTGTTGTTTTGGTAGGAAATTCTGTTTAGTTTTCTTAGAAATTGAATGTTAAGATTACAAACACCTGCTTTGGTCTTGATCGACGTGCACTTATTTGTAGGTCTGACAACCCAAATCATTATGGGCCCATTGTTGTCATGGAAATATTAAAATATGATTCAGAATATGGTCCATTAAAACAATGTTAAACTATGCCCATAATTGCCTTCGGATGTCAGACCTTCATATATGAACACGTCGGTCTTAAACGAATGTGCATGTCAAATCATTATGAAATCAACTTTCTAATATAATATACTACATCTGGATCTATCCCCAAACCACACACCTTGTGTTGAAAGGGGAGAGTTTGTATTGTTGGATTTCTGTTGAAATTCATAGTATGGTCATGGTGATATAATATGTGAATGAGTGGGCACAGTTCTTGTTCTTCTATATAGGAGTCGATGGTGTCAGTTTTAGGTTTTGGGTACCTATTGCACTACTACTACTACTACTACTACTACTACTACTACTACTACTACTACTACTACTACTACTACTACTACTACTACTACTAATACTACTACTACTACTACTACTACTACTACTACTACTACTACTACTACTACTATTACTACTACTATACTACTACTACTACTACTACTATACTACTACTACTACTAATACTACTACTACTACTACACTACTACTACTACTACTATACTACTACTACTACTACTACTACTACTACACTACTACTACTACTACTACTACTATACTACTACTATTACTACTACTACTACTACTACTACTACTACTACTACTACTACTACTACTACTACTATTACCACTACTACTACTCCACTACTACTACTACTACTACTACTACTACTACTACTACTACTACTACTAACTACTACTACTTACTACTACTACTAACTAACTACTACTACTATAATACTTCTACTACAACTCACTACTACTACTACTACTACCACAACCACACCACTACTACATACTACTACTACTACTACTACTACTACTACTACTACTACTACTACTACTAACTACTACTAATACTACTACTACTACTACTACTACTACTACTACTACACCACTACATACTACTACTACTAATACTTCTACTACAACCACTACTACTACTACTACTACCACCACCACCACTACTACAACTACTACTACTACTACTACTACTACTACTACTACTACTATACTACTACTACTACTACTACTACTACTACCACTACCACTACTACTACTATACTTCTACTACAATACTACTACTACTACCACCACCACCACCACCACTACTACAACTACTACTACTACTACTACTACTACTACTACTACTACTACTACTACTACTACTACTACTACTACTTCATACACATAATACAATGATTGAGTTATACTTGTTTCACAGAGGTTACGGTATATTTGAATTTGACGATTATCTAGTCCTATTGTCTGGCTCTATGAACTTTCTCAAACTTTTAATTCTTTACTCAGGGAGTAATATTAATAGGGTATACCCCAGTATCTCTTCCTCCTCTTCTTCCTTCTCCTCATTATATATTATCCTTATCATTAATTGGCATCCAACACGAGCATAATCACCACCACCATTATCATCGTCATCGTCATCATCATCATCATCGTCGTCGTCGTCGTTGTCGCCTATTATAATATACTATTGTTGCTGTTATAACAATATAAATGCGGAGTTGTTTGTTTGTTTTTTGTTTTTTGTTGTTTTTTTTTTGGGGGGGGGGGGGGGGGAGCTACTGTTTCGTAAGTCGTATGGATTGATTGATTTATATTGGTAAATAGATAGGCCTATATATATATATATATATATATATATATATATATATATATATATATATATATATATATATATATATATTCATTTAATGCATTTAAACACGAATTTGTCATTTTTAATGGTAGATATGTCTACTGTGTTGTCATCCCTGAAAAACGAAATTTTCCCCCCAATTTCAAGTTGGCAGGTCTGATTAGGTCTGTGCCATCTC
>NC_088369.1:1649250-1659250 GCF_034508935.2 Berghia stephanieae
TTTCCAGGGACTCACCTATGCGCCGAGCGAGGCTCGAACCCATGACCTTCTGATCAGAAAGCGAGTGTCATACCACTAGACCACATAGCCACACACACACAAAAAAAAGCATCTGTATTATTCCACCCCTCTCCCTAAATAGTAACCCGTAATGATATGATGTTTTCAATAATAGTTTGTGACGTTAGGTTGTAATTCGTTAAATTTCACACCCCGTCCACCCCAAAAAAATGTGATTTAAAAAGAAAAAAAGAAATATTATTTAAGTGTTTTTGAACATGTCTTTTATACAAAGAAGACGAAATCTATCTATCTATCTATCCATCCATCCATCCATCCATCCATCCATCCATCCATCCATCCATCCATCCGTCTTTGTATACCTACTTCCATAGTGTGTGAATCATACACTGTGGGTGGAATGTGAATTCAGTATTGAATAATGTATCCTATTCCCCATCGATAACCATCTACAAAACACACCACCACCGCCGTGTCGTTTTATCTTCACATCAATCTCATTGACAAAAAAAAAAAAAAGACATTTTAATATTAAATGTCATAATTTGCCACCAATTAAGTATAGGCGATTTAAATGAGCGTTCCTATTCAAACAAAATTATTTGATTTGGGGTCACAAGGTATGCGCTGGGAAAGCAGAGATCGGATCAGCTCGGGGTTTGGTTTGGGTTCCTTTCATTTCGTTTCGTTTAACTTGCGTTTTTTGTTTTTTTTAAACCGATGTTAGTCTTGTTATAATTTTCAGGTCTGTGAACTGAATGTCATTATGGGCTTGATCGATATAACGTTAATATTGTTGCAATGGACACGAGATTTTGCCTCCTGGGTTTGAGAATGTTTCCATTCCAATCAACAATGAGCCCATTACATTTTTGGTGATCGGACCTTCAAACAGGTGCACGTCGTGGGGAGGGGTATTTTTATTACTCTTGATTTATTATTATCATTATTATTATTATTATTATTATTATTATTATTATTATTATTATTATTATTATTATTATTATTATTATTATTATTATTATTATTATTATTACTATTATTATTATTATTATTATTATTATTATTATTATTATTATTATTATTATTATCATCATCATCATATTATTATTATTATTATTATTATTATTATTATTATTATTATTATTATTATTATTATTGTGCGCTGAGTGTTGTTTGAGGTTTTATTTTATTACTTTTTAGTTTGTTTGGTTTGTGTTTTTTTGTATGTTTGTTCTGTCTATTCTGTCTATCCGAATTCCACACATGCCTCCATGCATATCCATGCCATCAAATCAACACTTCAAAGTTTCTTTCTTTACATAATGAAATGTATGTAATGTATCTATTATCCATCTATACGTATCCGCTCGTTCTCTACATCATTGAATGATTCTGTCTTGGCGGCTCGCTCCTTATTGTTTACATTCGTTGGTTCAGTCCTTTTTTTATGTGTGTGTGTGTGTGTGTGTGTGTGTGTGTGTGTGTGTGTGTGCTGTCATTGTAACATTGATAGTTGTATTGAACAAAGCGACGAGAGCTGTTTGTATATTATATGGAATAGACGTGGTGTAAATGATTCTCTTTATCATCATCATCATCATCATCATCATCATCATCATCATCATCATCATCATCATATATATCATCTATCATCATTATTCATCATATCATATTATTATTATTATTATTAATTATAATTATTATTAATAATAATAATAATAATAATAATAATGAAATATAATAATAATAATAATAATAATAATAATAATAATAATAAATAATAATAATAATAATATAATGATAATGAATAATAATAATAATAATAATAATAATAATAATAATAATAATAATAAATAGTATTGTCATTCACGAGGGCATTTTGCTCCACTTTATCTATGATAAAATGATTAAAATGATAAGGATTTTTTTTTAAAAGTTGAGTTCAGGATAGAAAGGGATGGAAAGTGTTTGTCTCTGGCCTATGCCCTGACCCAGGGTGAAAAAGGCAATGATGATGATGATGATGATGAGATGATGATGATGATGATGATGATGATGATGATGATGATGATGATGATGATATTTCTGATAAAATGTCGCTAATGAAATATTTCTCCTTTTTTAAAGTTCTGATTTGAGGCCTATGATTAAGATAAGGACAGACATAGTTCCAGGCACGACTGGTTATCGGAGTCTATTAATAATATAGTATTATAATCTATTTACATACGTAAGGAGCAAAGAGACTTTCAAGAAGATAAATTATGGCATTTGAGATAAAGAATGTATTTAAAAAAAAAAAAAAAAAAAAAAACAAACAAAAAAAAAAACAATAACAACAACAAACAAAAACCAAACAATCAAGACTTCGGCGTGGCAGCTCTCTGGTCCAATGCGTGGATCTAATAGCTGATAACCCACATTGGATTACAAATCGAACCCCCCCCCCCCCCCCGCCCCATTCCCCAAACATAACCGAAAAATAAACAAACAAAAAATGTATTTCTTGGAAACGAAAAGGTTTGGATTAACGGTTGTGTATAAGAAGAAAAATAAAATGCAACCCACGAGATGACTCGTTCCAAGACACAAAACCATGTCGTGTGACCTTTACCGTCTATATTATATATTATATATATATATATATATTATATATATTATATATATATATATATATATATATATATATATATATATATATATATATAATATATATATATATATATAGTCTGTTTAGTTCAACGTCTTTTATCTGCAAAAGGGCGAATTCCTCATCACTGCAGATTTTATACAAATATTTTGTGGTGACTTTCTCCATTATTGAGTTGAAAAATAATAAATGTTTAATATATAGTTCATCATTTTTGTTGTCGTTGGTAATAACTAGGATTTCTGGTGGGAGAGCGTTCCAGTTACTTGATGGTTCTTGGGAAGAATCTGTTTTTCTATGTGTTGGTTCTGTGTGTAGGAATTGCCATGGTAATTTCTTGTGAATGTAGATACAGTGTTGTTTTGTGAAATATCGTGGTAAAGGGATTTGCTTGAGATCTCACCGCTGGCGGTCTGAGAAAAATGCAATAACAAAGAGCCGAGTGACGTCAACTTCAATCAATTTCAGACTGACCGTCGCCTTCGTTAACTTAATAGAAGGAATGGTGTGACGTCACTCAGCTCTTGTTATTGTTTTTAGACAGCCTGTAAGTGATTAGTTCTCACTAAATCAAAGTATATCAATCATATTATAAACGTTAAAGGTTACACACAGTTATCATTTAATTTGGCTGACTGATATTGTATTTTACCTAAACGCGCAGCACCAATGCTATTTATTTCTTATTCTCGGGGCTGTTGTTAGTTCTCAATACGACAACGTTCATTTTAGGTCAAGACAGTTCAATTATTATTGGAGAGGGAGATGGCCTTGTTTTGATTTGATTTGATCGCCGCGATGACACGCGGTAGCGGTAGCAGCAGCAGCTTTCAACGAGCAACGGGTTTAAGTGTGTGAATCTAGTAGGAGGAAGGGATGGTGGTGGAGGGGTGTTTGGGTGAGGACAAAGGGGTTAGGGTGGGTGGCGGTGGTCGAGGAGAAGAGGGAAAAGGATACGTTGACCTTTGTGACCTGATACAAACGGCTATCAATCGCTGCTAGGTCATCATAGCTAAACCTTTCATCCATTATCGTGATCGAGAGATAATAATTTATAATATTATTCTTGTTATGGTGACTTGTCGGGACAATTATATAAATAGCTGTAGCTTATCTGTCTTCCCTTGAAAAAGAAGAAAAGAAAAGAAAAAGAAAGTCAGAAAAATAACAACAAAACAAAAACAACCACGACCTAAAAAACTCGCCCTTCATCTATCGGTCTATTAATATCTCTCCTGTTTTATCAACAGTTTCTTTAAATAGTGTGGAAAGCGGCGTTAAACACTTAAAACTAACAAACATCAAACCTCGGGCCCTTGTTATTATGTTGGTCAACGTTCTAAATATGTCTTGTTATTGTGGTGTTTTGTTTGGTGTTTTTTTTTTTTTTTGTTTGTTTGTTTTGTTTTGTTTTTTAAATTTTGTGTGTGTGTGTGTTTGTTTGTTTGTTTGTTTTAAATTATTATTTTTGTGTGTATTTTCTGCATCAGTAATCTTATTGTGGTAGGGTGACAAATCGCTTTGATTCGGTATGGGGTCAGCATTAATGAAGTAGTAAATAATAGCCAGATGTGAATCCATCCAATGTGTGGTAGGTAGTTTGTTTGATCGGGCATTAGAATTCATTCCTTCCTTCCTTCCATTCATTCATTCCTTCCTTCCATTATGCCTTCATTCCTTCCATTCCTTCCTTCCATTCATTCATTCATTCCTTCCTTCCTTCCTTCCATTCCTTCCTCCTTCCATTCCTTCATTCCCTCCTTCCTTCTTTCATTCCATTCCTGCCTTCCTTCCTTCCTTCCATTCCTGCCTTCCTTCCATTCCTGCCTTCCTTCCATTCCTTCCATTCCTGCCTTCCTTCTATTCCTTCCATTCCTGCCTTCCTTCCATTCCTTCCATTCCTGCCTTCCTTCCATTCCTTCCATTCCTGCCTTCCTTCCATTCCTTCCTTCCTTCCCTACTTCCACCCATCCACTTCTTCCTTCCTTCCTTACTTCCACCCATCCACTCCTTCCTTCCTTCCTTCCCTACTTCCACCCATCCACTCCTTCCTTCCTTCCTTCCCTACTTCCACCCATCCACTCCTTCCTTCCTTCCTTCCCTACTTCCACCCATCCACTCCTTCCTTCCTTCCTTCCCTACTTCCACCCATCCACTTCTTCCTTCCTTCCCTACTTCCACCCATCCACTCCTTCCTTCCTTCCTTCCATACTTCCACCCATCCACTTCTTCCTTCCTTCCTTCCCTACTTCCACCCATCCACTTCTTCCTTCCTTCCTTCCCTACTTCCACCCATCCACTCCTTCCTTCCTTCCTTCCCTACTTCCCCTCCACTCTCTTCCTTCCTTCCTACTTCCCATCATCCTTCCTTCCTTCCTTCCCTACTTCCACCCATCCACTTCTTCCTTCCTTCCTTTCTTCTTCCATTCCTTCCTTCAGCGCAGAAGGCAGGTTTAGTAGATATGGCCGGATAGATGGATGTCCTTGTCCAGTGGAGTGGATTATGAAAGCAACCATGGATGTGACCTCCCATCATCCCGGTCTTCACCATTATCATCTCTGTTGTTGTTATTGATTACAGCCAACTGGCGACTCCTTTAGCAATCCTCTACTACCACCGACTCTGTTTGAAGATAACAGATACCTTTAATTAACACCTATCTCCATATATTGGCCTTGTACTCTCTCTCTCTCTCTCGCTCTCTCTCTCTCTCTCTCTCTCTCTCTCTCTCTCTCTCTCTCTCTAGCTCTCTCTCTCCCTCTCTCCCTCTCTCCCTCTCTCTACCTACTCTCTCTCTCTCTCTCTCTCTCTCTCTCTCTCTCTCTCTCTCTCTCTCTCTCACCCGCTCCCTTATTCCTCCCCACAAAACAAAAAAATTCCAAGCCTGGGTTACACAATTCTGACTGATTAACATATTTTAATACAGTAATGAACAATCGAAAGTAAGAAATACCAAGAAGCTTTTCAAAAGTGAATAGATAAATAAATAAATACATAAATAGATTTTTTTTAAAACAACAAAAATTAGAAATATGTGGTTATTTGATATTGCGACGTCGAGCACTCGAACTGATGGGTTGGATCAAACCAACGTTACCTTCACCAGTTTATTTTACTAGCCGTACAAGAGTACTAGATAGCAGAGAGAATGGCACGAACGGCTGGATCATTATAAATTGTGTACGAATTTCCGTCCTTGGTGTCGAATAGACACGACGATGGGGTGGATCGATATAATCGGTCATGTTTAGAGATTAGATTCACGTATGTAGAGGGAGATAACATTGGTTACCCGGAAAAGGGGGGGGGGGGGGAGGTGGTTAGTGGTGTGTTATCATTAAAGTTGATGGCGCTGTTATCAGTTTCTCATAATATCAGGTGGCTAATGATACCGTTCTAGTTGTTGTTCATGGACATTCGCGTGTTGTTGGTTTTTGTTATTGTTGTTGTTTTTCTTCTTCCCCCCCCCCCCCCCCTCCTTCTCTCACACTAAACCTCTCTATTCTCTATTATCATCTCCACGGCGTCGTCGTCCTCTTCTTCCTCCCACTCCCCCTCACCCTCCTCCTCCTCCTCCTTCTCCCCCCCCTCCTCCTCCCCCTCCCCCCCCCCCTTTACCTCCAACACCGTTTCCCATGTCCACCGCTTGGATTCGATCCAAAGACATGACATCACCGTGATGATAGCCTTCCATACAGCATAATGTGCACTGACCTGAATCTTATATTCATACTTACGCAAATCCTGTCAAGAATGTTCACGATAGATTGATATATCAATAAACCCAATTTACACCCAGTTGTCACGGCCCATCCCATTCAGCTGTTTTGTATGGCGTAACCCTGGCACAGTTTATTTAATATAGGTAATTTGTGTGCGTTCAATGATCTGTGTCAGTTGACACACATTTTAGATTGCATTGCAGTTCAGTATTATTATTATTATTATTATTATTATTATTATTATTATTATTATTATTATTATTATTATTATTATTATTATTATTATTATTATTATTGGTAGTGGTAGTGGTGGTGGTGGTAGTAGTAGTAGTAGTAGTAGTAGTAGTAGTAGTAGTAGTAGTAGTAGTCTAAGAAGGCTTTGGTTTGGAAAGATAAATTTATAACCAGGCACTTACACAAGACACACTGTGCCCAAATTGGTTTGTTTTTTATTAAGAAGAAAGAATATTATGAAAATATACATTCTGTTAGATGGTAAATTGTCATAATATATCTGATCATTAGGCCTTGAATTCAGGATTGGTCATTATGTTAACCGCGACATTGACTATTATCGTATTGAAACCGTGGTCACATTTTGATGCTATATACTCACATATGCTCATCAGATAATACGTGCCAATTGAAAATAATTTACAAAACTATTTGTAACCTTAATCGTTTATAGTCTTATTCCTGTTAACGTTTTAATGAGAACTAATCACTAACTCAAGAGGCGGTCTTAAAACGTTGACACATAGCTGAATGAGGTCAGATTCATTCCCTGTATACACCCAACTATTCGTAGTCATTCCTTGGATAATATCGTGATAAAATAAGGGAAGTTGATTGTCGATGTTCTTTTGCTATTTTTGATCGACAGTCTCTGTTTTGAGTTAACGGTTATCGGTTTTCTGGGTCAAATAAAAAGAGAGCAAGTGAATAATAAATGGAGAGAGAAAAATTCCCCGCGGTTGTTGGAATATTCCATTCATTCACCACTTGTGACTTCAACGTGAGCTGCTCGTGCGAGCGATCCGAGCGGCAGCCCGTGGTTGAAGCAACAAGGAAGCAAGCAGTTCGAGGCTATGATAATGATAAGTTTGTGCGGAGTGGGGTGAGGTGAGGTTTTCAATGTTGTGGCTGGGATGTAGGGAATGAGGGAGAGCAACCGGGGGGTGGGGGGGGGGGGGAGAGAGAGAGAGAGAGAAGAGAGAGAGAGAGAGAGAGAAGAGGGGACCCTGTGGCGGGTGGGGAGGTGGAGAGCCAGACGGATAATATGTTATTATTGAATAGGTTTGTTTGTTTTGATTTGCAATGTTTTGATCGGAAGGCGGATGGGGTGGGTGGGTGGGGTTGGTTGGTTGCCGTGTGTTTGGGGGGGGGGGGGGGGGGGGTTGTGGATCGTTTACCTAAAATAGAACTTCATAATAAAATGCATTTCCGTTAGATTGAAAAGGCTTTACAAATATTATTACTTTTTTCTATACCCGTTCATGTTCGTTTTATTCCTATCTCACAATCTTTTGAATTGATACCAAAAGTCTTTGCGATGAGAATCGTGTGTTTTGTCCCCCCGTGTTGCAGAATGGCCTTGGCCTTCCTTTTCATCTCTTCTGCGATCAACGAGCTGATTTTTTTGATTTAATAAAAAAAAATGTCTCTTTTTGTTTTGACGTCTTCACTATTCCAGTTTTGTTATTATAGTTATTGTCTATTCTTTCCTCTCTTACACTTTAAATCTACATATTTGAATTTTATTGAGAGAGAGAGAGAGAGAGAGAGAGAGAGAGAGAGAGAGAGAGAGAGAGAGAGTGAGTGTGTGTGTATGTGTATGTTTTCTCATTGAATAAATTTTGTCATTGAGGAATTCAATTGACATCAAGATCGGATGATATAATGATAATAAAGGCTTAGAGAGAGAGAGAGAGAGAAGGGGGGGGGGGGGGGGGGGGGTGAATGAATGGTTGAACCCTGACCGCCTTTCCAAGTGTTGCGTCAGCTCAATGTTTTGGTTTGGGGATGATGACTCGTCATGAATATGGCCACACCTTGTCCTTATCGATTTTATAACTACCACGACTACCCTGTGGATTTGGTTTTGCTCTACATTTAACTATGTCTTTATTTCTTACTTATTTATTTATTTATTTGTTTATTTATTTATTTATTTGTTTATTTATTTATTTATTTGTTTATTTATTTATTTATTTATTTATTTATTTTATTTATTTATTTTCGCCAAGGTCTGGTCTACATTTATTTATTTATTTATCTATTGATTATTTTATTTTTTATTTTCTTTCTTTTCTTTTTTAAGAGGGGGGGGGGGGGGTAATTAGTTTACGTTTGATGTAATTTAGCCTAGTCTGAACAACGTTGAGTATTTGTGGCTTTAAATACAGAGACCCGTATGAAGCACGCATAGTTAATCAAGTAAAGCTACACCATGACAACTCTAGACGCATATTTTGGTGTCAGAATATTACATGTCATTGTCATTTTGTGATTTAGTGTTGCATCTACCCGCATTATGTTGCTGTTTATTACAGAATGCTTGTGGCATGACTCGCCGTGGAATCCATACGACATGCCTCTATGTATGTTCCTACATATCCAACAATGTGTCTATCTGTCTGTCCATCCGTCAATCCATATTCCGTCCATTTATTCATTCATTCATCCACCCGCCCATATATTTGTCTGCCCCTCTATCAGTCCACTCACCCACCGATCCATCCATCCATCCATCCATCCATCCATCCCCTCTCCCTTCCACCCTCCCATCCACACATACTTACTATTCCATCCATCCATCCATCCATCCATCCATCCATCCATCCATCCATCCATCCATCCATCCATCCATCCATCCATCCATCCATCCATCCATCCATCCATCCACCCATCCATCCATCCATCCATCCATCCATCCATCCATCCATCCATCCATCAATCCATCCATCCATCCATCTATCAATTCATCCATCCATCCATCCATCCATCCATCCATCCATCCATCCATCCATCCATCCATCCATCCATCCATCCATCCATCCATCCATCTATCAATTCATCCATCCATCCATCCATCCATCCATCCATCCATCCATCCATCCATCCATCCATCCACCCATCCATCCATCCATCCATCCATCCATCCATCCATCCATCCATCAATCCATCCATCCATCCATCCATCCATCCATCTATCAATTCATCCATCCATCCATCCACCCATCCATCCATCCATCCATCTCTCCATCCATCCATCCATCCATCTGCATCCTCAATCCATCCATCCATCCATCCATCCATCCTCATCATCAATTCATCATCCATCCATCCTCCATCCATCCATCCATCCATCCATCATCATCATCCATCCCTCATCATCATTCCATCCCATCTATCAATTCATCCATCCATCCATCATCATTCATCCATCCATCCATCTCCATCATCACATACTACATTCCATCCATCCATCCATCCATCCATCCACCATCTCCTCCATCTCCATCCCATCCACACATCATCATCATCCATCCATCCATCCATCCATCCATCCATCCATCCATCTCCATCCACCCATCATCCATC
>NC_088369.1:1661750-1689250 GCF_034508935.2 Berghia stephanieae
ATTATACTATTACTACTATTATACTACTCTACTACTAACCTACTATCTACTACTACTACTACTACTACTACTAACTACTACCTACTACTACTACTACTACTACTACTACTACTACTACTACTACTACTACTACAATACACTACTACTACTACTATCTACTACTACTACTACTACTACTACTACTACTACTACTACTACTACTACTACTACTACTACTACTACTACTACTACTACTACTACTACTACTACTACTACTATACTACTACTACTACTACTACTATATATTATATATATATATTATTATATTATTATTATTATTATATTATTATTATTATTATTATTATTATTATTATAATACTAAATACAGATATGGAACCAGAACAAAAAGAAATTAAGATTAACCTATTCATGTATTCTGTAGTACAGAGTCTAGATGGAGAAATGTGTTATTTTTAATGGCCTCCTCTCCAAAGCTGCTTTTCCATCCCTCCCCCCTCCTTCTCCCTTTCTTTTTTTTTTTTTCTTTTCTTTTCTTTTCTTTGAAAATCTTTGTTAAATTTCTGTTTTCCACCACAACCTGTTGTTACCTGATAAGCTGACGGCAGATACTCAACAGATAGGATTAGAAAACATCAGGCATCACAGAAGGGATAATTTTGGTATCTGTAAAATCCACTCAACCTGGCCTTTGATCCAACGTTGGTTTCCCACCATAACGTTAGACAAGTCTTTGAGTATATTATTATCTATACATAGATATTATCTGGGGTGGTGGCACTAACAGTTACAACAACAACAACAACTACTAATTGTTTTCACGGAATTCGGTCATCATTTATTCCGATACAGGTTTGCAATTAAAAAAAAAATTTTTTCATTTTTATTTTCGTTTTTTCGGACTGGGTTATATGTTTCTTTTCTTTCTTTTTTTTTTCTTTTCTTTTCTTTCTTTCTTTCTTTCTTTCTTTCTTTCTTTCTTTCTTTCTTTCTTTCTTTCTTTTTTTTATTTTTGTGTTTTAAAAAAATGTTTTGTTGTAATTGTTTTTGTTTTTTTGTTTTTTTTTCCTTCTTTTTTTTTTTGGTTTTTGGAAAGGGGCGGGGGGCGGGGGGGCGGGAAAAGTTGGTAATCTTTTTTAAATGTCCCGACAATTCTTGTTGGAATTCTGACAATATCGCCACGATGTTTTTAATATTTTCAACACCATTCTGTACTTTATTATGTTAGCGTGATACTGGCCTCAAACGTTTGTGTTCTGTACGTTCCATTAGAGAAAATAAGATGTTCCAGACAAGTCTGTCGTCTGCCACTCGCAGTTCTGATTTTAAATCTTTGATCAACGATAGTAAACGTTTTCTGAGTAAAATTGGGGGGGGGGGTGTGAGAGAGAGAGAGAGAGAGAGAGAGAGAGAGAGAGAGAGAGAGAGAGAGAGCACGGTATAAATGAAGGTTTGTTTTGGTTCCAGACGTGAAGTGATATGAAATTTTTGAAGATTTATTCTAGTTGTTATCGGTGGGTTTTATTCGTATGTTTACGTACATGATGTATTGTTTGTTTGAAAGGAAAGGTAGGAATTGGATTGGCAAGCAACAGGTTGGCTGGGATGATACATCATGAAGATGATACTGATATGGTTGTACCCTGTGGGTGCCAAAAGGAGATGATAGTGGTGGTGGTGGTGGTGGTGGTGGTGGAGAGTATAGATGTGAAATTGGGGGGGGGGGGGGGGGGGGTGGAGAGTATTATTATTATAGAGTTGTTGAATAGATGTGAAGAGATTGGGAGGGAAAAGGGGTGGGGGGGGGGGCGATGAACAGAGAGGAAAGAGAAAGAGATTGACAGAGGGAGGTGAGAGAGGAGGATAAACACACACACACACACACACACACAGAGAGAGAGAGAGAGAGAGAGAGAGAGAGAGAGAGAGACGGAAGGAGAGATGGATATAAGAATGAGAGAGAGAGAGTAAACCCAACCCCCCCCCCCCCCCCTTTTTTTTTTTTTAAATTAACTTTCCTTGTCTTATCTCAAGCCCGACAACTTTCACACATAATGTGACCAATAGTATCAAAGTGGTATTTTGTTCGGATGAATCCGGTGCTCTATCTCCCCGCGCGCGCGCGCGCACACACACACACACACACACAAACTTATTATTGAAGAGAATGTGCTTTGTACTATAAACGTCAAAATACTTAAATTCCACTGCTCGGGTAATACTTTTGATTAAATACACACACAAAAAAAAAAACAAAAAAAAAAAACATTCTCTCACTGAATTGAATTCATCTGGTTCATCCCGGCACAATACCACATTGGTTTGGTGGGTCACGTGGCGATATTATAGAAAGTATCATTTGCCGTCCGTGTCACCGTGACTTACTTGTTGAACTGCCTGCCAACTCTGTGTCTGCTTTACCGTTTAATCATCAAATTTGGCAAGGGCCGTAACTTGTCTTTCAAAAAATATTATATTATTATTATTATTATTGATGGATTAAAATGGGCCCTCGTCGTGTCTATAGATAGAACAAAGATGACGTCACTCATGTCTTTGTTATTGCTTTTTGCCATCCGCGTTTATGAGTAATTCTCACTAAACTGTATTTAACCAGACTATAAACGTTCAAGGTTACACATAGTTAAACTTCCGGATGGCAGTGTTATGAGCTTCTTAGCCAAGCGCATACATTAGCACTCAAACCAGGGACTTGAAAGGAAATCCAAGCTTTGAGAGTTCAGTTGGTTTTATGGGTTTTTTTTTGGTTTGTTTGTTTGTTTTTTAATTCTCTTTTTTACATTTGTTTGTGTGTTTGTTGTTGGGTTTTTTGTTGTTTTTTAATATTTTTATATTATATATTATTATTTATTATTATTATATATATATAATATTATATATATATATATATATATATATATATATATATATATATATTTTGTTTTTGTTTTTGGAACGAGGGTCCTTTTAATCGATTGATATGATATGAAGGGCGAGTATTTTGGTGAAATAAGAAACAGAAGAAAAAAAGAAAAAAATACTTTTCGTTTTTTGTTGTTGTTTTTGTTGGGGTTTGTGTTTTTAAAACCAAATCTATATTACTCCTTACATAATTAATACCGTTTTGAGGTCGTGGGTCGTATATTATATTATATTATATTATATTATATTATATTATATTATATTATATTATATTATGTATGTGATATGACATGTAATGGCATACATCCAGTAGACAGACACAGAGAGTCAGACGACACCCCAAGATGTGTCACGTGTCGTTGTCGACGTCCATGTCATTTGAGTCATCGTGCGTCATTATCATCTCTTACTTAGATGATAATGGTCATAGTGTATGTAGTATAATGAGAGCGACATGCATTTCTATGACAGCTGACCTTTCCCCAGACAACACTATACACCCATTGGTGTCATTTGATTGGATGCTTCATGTTCGTGAGTTAGTCACGTGTGTGTGCAGAAAAGGTAACAGCAACTGCTGTACACTTGAAAAAAACCCAAATTAAAAAATTTGGCCAGAAACTCGTCCTTGAATTTGTTGAAAACATCTGCACGACCAATAAGTAATCGACTTACTCATTAACTGACTTAATTTCTGGCTTATTTATATTTATTGATAAACAGTATGCAATCGATGATGCTGATGTCAATAGTAGTAAAGGTCCTTCTATCAACTTTAATGAGATGGCATATCTCTCTATCTCTTTCTCTCTCTCTCTCTCTCTCTCTCTCTCACACACACACACACACACACACACACAGACACTCTCTCTCACACACACAGACACTGAGATGGCATATCTCTCTCTCTCTCACACACACACACACACACTCTCTCTCTCTCACTCACACACAGACACTGAGATGGCATATCTCTCTATCTCTCTCTCTCTCTCTCTCTCTCTCACACACACACAAACACTGAGATGGCATATCTCTCTCTCTCTTTCTTTCTCTCTCTCTCGCTCTCTCTCTCCTCTCTCCCTCTCTCTCTCTCTCTCTCTCTCTCTCTCTCTCTCTCACAGACACTGAGATGGCATATCTCTCTCTATCTCTCTCTCTCTCCCTCTCTCTCGCACCCACTCTTTCTTTCTCACTCTCTCTCTCTCTCTCTCTCTCTCTCTCTCTCTCTCTCCTGTCTCTCCCTTTCTATTTATTTCTATATCTTGCCTATCTACCTATCTATCTATCTATCTATCTATCTATCTATCTATCTATCTATCTATCTATCTATCTATCTATCTATCTGTCTATCTATCAATCTCTCTCAACCCCCAATCCCCCTTCCCCTCTTCTCTACCAATGATGTGGAAACTGGTAAAAAAATATCAAATCAATAAGGAATGTATCAGGCCATTTCCGATGACCTTTCAGCACAGGAAACACCCGATACCACGTAGGTATTCGTGAGCGGTGTGAGCAGCAGCTGCCTCTGGAGATGAGAATAAATATAGGGGTTGTGTGTGCTTTAAAAAGGGGAGGGGGGGGGGGGGGGGTCATGCATCACGTTTTGTTTTTTTTGGCAAAACGTGGCGTTTATGGTAGGAATAGAAACTGAGATTTTCTTTTCCAAGAATGAATCCCTTGTTAAGAATAGATAGCAATACGCTAGGCGAACAAGCTCACAATAACGAACCAACACACAAAGCTATGTGTGTCCTTAAACGTTTATAGTCTGGTTAAATGCAGTTTAGTGAGAATTACTCATAAAAGATGGCACAATAACAAAGACGCCGAGTGACGTCAACTTCATTTTATCTTCTATAGAAATACGATCTTTCTTATTTTAAAAGTTCATATTATTGTGTGCGAGTGTTTTTGTTTCCACGATGTAGGCCCTATTTACATTTTTAATTCACTGGTCAGGCGCGTAAATCATGATGAAGACGTGTATTATTTATTTATGTATTTATTTATTTATTTATCTTTAATATATGTATTTATGTATTTTTTATTTGCCTCTCCCCCCCCCCCCCCTATCGCTTGTGAAAACAACAAAAGAAAGATTTAGCATGAACAGTACGTGAATTAACTCCTCGGATAGAAAATGATTAATTGAGTGGTTTAATAGTTGATATTATTATTTATTATTTATTTTATTATTATTATTATTATTATTATTATTATATTTATTATTATTATTATTTTTTTTATTATTATTATTATTATTATTATTATTATTATTATTATTATTATTATTATTATTATTATTATTATTATTATTATTATATATTATCATCATTATTATATTATTCAAAACGGCTTGTGATTGGCTGTCAGATAAAACTACACCAACTGCTGTCGTGACTATGGTTTATTTTTAGACACGGAGAATGAATTTTAAATTTTCTATTTTATTCTTGTCACCCATTCATTCAATGAGGTTATCGAATGTAAAACATATATTTAGAAACATGTTATCGATTGGAAGATTGTTGTATTGATTGGTCTAGACTGGAATAGAACACTGTGTGTGTGTGAGAGAGAGAGTGTGTGAGTGTGTGTGTGTGTGTGTGTGTGAGAGAGAGTGTGTGTGTGTTTGAGTGAGTCGTTGTGTTTATTTTTATACATTAATAAGTTTATTTATAGTTATAATGGGACATAATAGACCAGTGTAATTTTATTTTTGATATTAACAGGCGTTGTTTTGCTTCCATTGTTCCGAGGGGGAAATTTTAAAAAAAACAAAAAACAAAAAAAAACTTGGGCGTAAATTGATATCTGGGCGTTATATTGAAATAATATTGCGTAATTGTTTGGGTTTTTGTTTTGTTTGTTTCTTTTTTTGTTTTCTTCCCTTCTTCGATGTCTTTGTTGTTGTTGTTGTTGTTGTTGTTGTTGTTGTTGTTGTTGTTGTTGTTTTTAGTGTGTGTGTAATGTTTGTGGGAGGGGTGGAGGGGGGGGGGGCGCATAGTATCTCTTGCATCTTTGGGGTAAAGAAACAATTGTTCCATTTTCACATTGTAGGATCCATTCTGTCGTGTTCTGGAAAAAAAACAACAACATATATTTAGAAATTTGGCCATAAAACTCGTCCTTCAAATATCGATCGATTTAAATCCCCCTCTTAGTAAATACTTTCAAACCTGGGACTTCTGAGTTTTCTGGCCAAAATTTCAAAATATCGAGGGGGGGGGGGGGGGGTTCCAGAGTACGGCAGCATAATTTGTGTCCATGTCCTAAATCCGTTTGTTTTCCTGCAGTGAATTGCTCGGCCATGGGGTCTGTCGTTTTTGTTTAGTGTAGCAGTATTAATTTCTGGCCCAGCGACTTGAGTAGTTATGCAAAGTTCATAGGCCTCGTTATGGAGATCGTTAGGCGGTATGTAGTATGTATTTATTAATAGAGTGTGTTGGGATTAGTCGATAGTCGCCAGCCAGGGCGGGCGTCGACCTCGTTTGGAAGGAAAGGCTATTGCACCCAAAAACTGACTAAACTGACGTGTAGCTATTTGCAGGTCTGATAATCCAAATTGTTGTAATGGAAATGCTCTATACAAGCTCTCAATCCATAGACTTGATTAACAACACAATCAACTCGTCAAAAAACAACAACAACACCCCCCCCCCCCCCTTGTTTTTCTAAAAAGATAGATCAAATAAAATATAAACAACCCCCCCCCCCCCCAAAAAAAAAAAATATATATATACCAGCATGCATGTACAGGTATACAGCAGTTGGTAAATTTCCACGAAATCATTTCCCAGGTATGCACCATTCCAATTATCTCTCGATCTCTCGTTGAGTCTCCGTATCGATCGCTATTCAATCAATCAATCAATCAATCAATCAATCAATCAATCAATCAGTCAAGTCTTCTTTTGGGAGTAGTCGATCGTCGGGAAATGTCATTTATTTATGTATTCATCATACTAATGTATATTCGATCTTGTAGACGATGTCTCGTCTTCGTCCTCAATGCTAAACACATCCAAAAAGCTGTTGTCGTTTGTCACGGTCGTCTGCCAGTTGATTTGACCAAGAACGAGAATTCCAACCAGATATTTTTTTTTATCATACTGGAGGATTTAACTTTTCGACAGTTAATCATACAATGATATCATATTCTATATCTTCCTGGACTACCAACAGCGCCCTTTATAATTATTTATTCATTGATTTATCCATTCATTCATTCTTTCTTTTATTTATTTATTTATTTATTTATTTATTTATTTATTTATTTATTTATTTATTTATTTATTTATTTATATATTTATCTATTTTCTAATTCAAAGGAGAAGAACAAAAGCAATAACAACTCTTTGCCGGTAGCCGATTTGACAAAGAAAGAACGATAACTCCGCTGGCATTCTGACATTTTTGATATATTATCTATTATTACAATGATTATATAGCATGATTTATCTCTTTGACCTAAGTCCTAAGCTGAATATTTATGCTCCCCTTGCCAATCGTGTCAATGCGTAGTTGACGAGAGAGAGAGAGAGAGAGAGAGAGAGAGAGAGAGAGAGAGAGAGAGACCATAATAATTATTATTATTTATTGACATGTCGTGCCGTTAATTCAGCTTTTCAAATAATATGCATATAGCATTGGCGCCTTCTGAAAGACGGTGTCATGTTTCGATGTTTGAAATTTAAACCTAGAATTCTAAACAGGCAGTAATAGAAATAGAAGTTTAGACCTGCCAACTTGAAATGTTAGAAATTCGTAGTTTTCAGAGGGAAGAAACAGAAGCTACTATTTTATAATTAACTTTCCAAATTAAATGCCTTAGCAGTATTAAATTAATATTATGCCTTCAAAATCCTGAACAGATGCTTTGTGGCACCAACGTTTTCGTTTTAACACATTGTATTGAATCAAAAATGTCTATTTATTTCTGCTGTTGACGCCAAAACTTCGTATTTTTGCGAAGTTTTTTTTTCATAATAGAGGCAGGTCTGTAAGTTATAGACATTAATATTATTATTATGTATAGGCTTTTCCTTGGGAACTTGTTGGATGGTTAATGGAATAGACGGCAGGCGGCAGGCTAATACATTTACATTGTACGTCTGCTTATATAAGGGACATAGTTTGGATTAGATTGAATGTATTCCTTTTGGCAAGCGAGCAAGGGGAATAGATTGAATAAGCCTATGGATGGTGTCCGATTGGCTAAAAAACTCAAAACATTGCCACCCGGAAGTATAACGGACCAACGCACAAAACTATGTGTAACATTGAACGTTTATAAAGTCTGGTTAATACAGTGTTGTGAGAATCACTCATAAACGCGGATGGCAAAAAAAAAAAAAACAATAACAAAGACCTGAGTGACTTCAACTTCATCATTCTATCTGTAGTTGGTATTTGGCCAGCTGCTGATGGAGTCAAAAATTAAGTGAACGCATGTCACTAAGCCTTTCACTGGCATTTCTCTTTGTACTATCTATCTATCTATCTATCTTTCTTTCTATTTATCCATCCTCTCTCTCTCTCTCTCTCTCTCTCTCTCTCTCTCTCTCTCTCTCTCTCTCTCTCTCTCTCTCTTTCTTTCTCCCTTTCTCCCCCCCCCCCCCTCCCCTCCCCCGACCTTCAACTGGGAAAATTGAGAGAGAGAGAGAGAGAGAGAGAGAGAGAGAGAGAGAGAGAGAGGGGGGGGGGAGATTATTGGACGTCGTGGACTTCATCATTTCCAGACATCGCAGCACAACTGAAACCCTTGGGAAAGACATTGTCATCCCAGAGTTTCTCGTCCAGTTAGGTAATTGACAGTAAACTGCCGTACTCAGGAAAAAACATATTTAAAAATTTGGCCAGAAAAGGCGTCCTTCAAATATGGATTGATTTAAATGACCCTCAACTTGGAAAAAAAAAAATACCCCTCTCAAATCCGGGACTTCGCGAAGTGATTGGATGGGATGTTGAGGGGTAGGGGGGGGGGGTGGAAGGGGGAGGGTTGAGTGGACGGGATGAGAGGTTAGATAAGAGAAGACCTAGTTGAAAGACGAAGAAGGAAAAAAATCGATATCAAGAAGTTGTATCATTCTGGAGACTGGGAGAATTGGATACAACTGGCCATTATGCCGTACTCTGGAAAAACGTATATTTGAAAATTTGGCCAGAAAACTCGTCCTTCAAATATCGATCGATTTAAATGACCCTCATTTTGGTAAAAATAAAAATAAACTCTCAAACCTGGGACTTCGTGAAGTCCCAGGGTGAGTTTATTTCTGGCCAAATGTATATGGGTTCTTACCCCCGAGTACGACAGATCTGTGTTTTTAATTAAATATCTTATTGGAAGTTATAATAGTATTATATTATATGGAGTTATCGCCCTCTTTGTTTGTTTGTTTTGGTATTGGTTTATTTATTTTGTTGTTTTGTTTTATTATTATTTATTTTTGTTCGTTTATTTGTTTTAATGGCGCTATAAAAATAGGTTTGTTTGTTTTTTGTTGTTTTTTTTTTTTTTTTTTTTTTTTTTTTTTTTTTTTTTTTTGTTGATATATAATAATAATTATTATTTTTACCTTTCTGCGTGTTCAAGTCTGCATTATGGATGATTATTTATTGCGTTCGAATAGATATCAAATTAAAAAAGAGAAATATTTTGTAATGGGTGGAGACTTGTACTCAAAGGGCCAGTGTTCCCAGAGGCAGTTAATGCTCAGCTTGATTGTGTATATCATCGATAATATAATGAAGAAGAGAGAGAGGAAGGGAGAGAAAGAGAGAGATGCAGAGAGAGAGAGAGAGAGAGAGAGAGAGAGAGGAGAAATGATAAATAGCGATTAAAAGAGTTAGAGAGAGAGAATAAGAGAGAGAAGAAGAGAAGAGAAGAGAAAAAAGAGAGAGAGAGAAGAGAGAGAGAGAGAGAGAGAAGAAGAGAGAGAGAGAGAAAGAGAGAGAGAGAAAAGAGAGAGAGAGAGAAAAGAGAGAGAGAAGAGAGAAAAAGAAAGAGAGAGAGAGAGAAAAGAAGAGAGAGAGAGAGAAAAAGAAAGAGAGAGAGAGAAGAAAGAAGAGAGAGAGAAGAAAGAGAGAGAGAGAGAGAGAAAGAAAGAAAGAAAAAAAAAAAAAAAAAAAAGAGAGAGAGAGAGAGAGAGAGAGAGAGAGAGAGAGAGAGAGAGAGAGAGAGAGAGAGAGAGAGAAATATGATGTTGCAAGTGCATCCTGATAATTTCGTACATGTAGATAAAGACGGTAATAATATGACACATAATTACGATAATATGATGAGAATTGATGGGTCTGGTCTGAGGATGATGGAAACTGATGGAGACACGGGGCTTCACTCATTCATTCATTTTTTATCTATTTCCATCCATTTAGCTGGGGTTTTTTTGTTGTTGTTTTTTTTTTTTTTCAAAAAATTTTTTTTTGGTTTGTGTGTGTGTATGTGTGTGTGTGTGTATTTACGTGTGTTTTGTTTGTTCGATCGGGTGTTTGTTCATTCATTCATTCATTCATTTTATTCGTAGATTCATTCATTTATCAACTTATTCCTTCATTCATTCATTCATTCATTCATTCATTCATTTATCATTCAATGAAAGAGTCGGAATCTTTAAGCTTTCATATTATTATATTTGCTTTATTTCTGCTTTCTTATCATTCTCTCATCATCTCTGTCGACATTTCTAGTTTTATTTGGGATCGCATTATTATAGATAGTGTTAAATGGTTCACCGTTGACTTTGGTAGGAAAAGCTCACAATTTGATATTAAAGAACTGAACAAGCGTGTTGAAAGGTGCCAGACAAAGCAATAAAGAAAAATACAAGAAAAAAAAGAAGAAAAAAAAAAACATCCCAAAAAATCGGTCGACCTCTACTGGGGATCGAACCTCAGACCTTCTGATAATCGGTCAGACGTACTACCATTACATGTATTTTTTTTCGTGCTTTGTCTGGCACTGTTTCAGTCACACTCGTTAAGTTCTTTATCTTTCATCGGTGCCTGTTCCTTAATTTTGTATCGGATATTGTTTTTTGTTTTTTTTGTTTTTGTTTTGTTTTTTTTGTTGTTTTTATTTTTTTTTAGCTTTACCAAATCTATGCCACGCCCTCGTTTAATGCTGGCATAACAAGCAAACGCTTGTCGTGCCATAGCGACATAACGATATATTATTATATTAAGCTAACGAAGAAAAAATACTTGCTTGCAAACCGAAACTGATACTGGTACTAGTTTGACTGTTACCGAATTCCAGGTAATGCGTTTTTCCTATACTGCCGTACTCTGGAAAAAAACAAAAAAAAAAGCAAACCTATATTTGAAAATTTGGCATGAAAACTCGTCCTTCAAATATCGATCGATTTAAATGACAACAAATTTAAAAAAAAACTCTCAAACCTTAGACTTGGTGAAGTTGCGGATTTGAAAGTTTTTGCCAAGATGAGGGCCAATAAATCGATCGATATTTGAAGGACGAGTTTTCTGGCCAAATTTTTAAATATAGGTTTTTCCCGAGTACGGCAGAATAGTCAATCGGTTGTGGAATTTTTCTTGGAATCCTGCTAGGATTATTATTGTGCCATAATCCAACGATATTATATCGATATTTCATTTCTCACATTATTGTGTTTACTGCTTAAAGTTTTGATAATTTATACGACTTTTATTGATACATTATCAATCTGTTGTTTCTAGAATCGAAGAATATTGATTTGTGGTATTTAAGACAAGACATAATTTATAATTGTCCAAGGAAAAAACAAAACAAACTGATACATATCGCCTAGTGTTCGATACTATTCCGATTTTGAAAATATCGATACCGATATTTCTTGAGGAAAACCATGTGACAATTTAGCGCAATTTTTATGCCAGATCTTGTTTGAATCCGATACTACTACCATTAAAAAAACAAAAAACAAACAGTGATCGAAGGAAGTAAAAAACAAAAGAAAACCAAAAACCAAACCAAAAGTGGATCAAATCAATAAACGTGTTAGTCATCTTGTAATGAAGGAAGTGTTGAGTCATTCGATGTGCCCCGATAGCATCATGATGGAAATGAGCCCACCCACGTTGGATGTGAACCTCAACCACAAGGGGATGGTGGTGGACACCAGCCCACTGTCCTCGCCCCAGTCCCCCAACCCCCTGGACAACGACAGCCTCAAGCGCCGGTCAACCGGCCTGTCGGCCTTCAACGAATACGTGGTGAGTATAATAATAATATTATGATGATGGTCGACAAGGAAAGATTGCAACAACGAGATGTTCAATGTGCGTCTTTTTTGTTGTTGTCAGAAACCCTGAAGGTCGTGAATTCATGTCAAATCAAAGCGGCCTACTTGAATGAAATGTCCAAAATTCGTAGTTTCCAGGGGGGGGGGGGGGGGGGAATGAAAAGGTCACATTAAATATCGTTACAAATCAACTATTTGCCCCCAGCATATGTAGTCATAATTTGCTGCTCCAAAGTCCCAAATTAATACAGTTTCTAAGCAACCAAACTCTCATTTTCAACAAGATTAATTTATTGAATCAATGTCTATGCAGTTCTCTAGCTGTAGTTTTTTGGAGTCTGTGTCTAATGGTTTTAATTTTTTTTGTTTTTTTTTTTTTGTTGTTGTTTGTTTTCTTTTTCGTTTTGTTTTTGTTTTTGCTTTTGCTTTTTTTTTTTTTTTTTTGGGGGGGGGGGGTTTGTTTGTTTATTTTGTTGTTTTGTTTGGGTTTTTTCAGGCGGAGTTTTATATTTTTTGTTCGTTTGTTTTGTTTTGCAAGCTGACATCACTGATATCATTTCTTCTTCTCTACTCTGGTTTTGTTTTTGTTTTTTTGTTTTATTTGGGTTTTTATTTGTTTTGTTTTTTCGTTTTTGTTTTGTTTTTCTTGTTTTTTTCCCTTTTTATTTTTATTTTTTTAATTATTTTTTTTAGTTTTTTGTATGTGTGTGTGTGGGGGGGGGGGGGGGAGTAAAATTAATGATTATTTTAACTGAAGCTGACCTGTAGTGGTGTATTAACTTCCTTTTCCAAGGCTCTGGCATGACTTTTACAGTGACGCAATCTTTTAGGCCTCCAAGAAATCAATTAGGTTGTGCTCCCGTTGGAAAATGTTTGTTTGTGTAGAGAAGGAGAAAGCTACTGAAAGCAATTTGAGTAATGGGTACAGGAGCAGCTCTGGCCGTAAATAGGAGATTTATTGTGTTATAGGTTTTATTGCCCCCTCTTCTTCTGTCACGTCTGACGGGGTTATAAAAACTGGCTGGCTGGTGATGATGTGGGTTATTTTGGGAAATGGTTCTCGTTGTCGTGATGATGATGGTGGTGGTGGTGGTGGTGGTGAAGGTGGTAGTGGGGCGGTGGTGGTGGTGAAAATGAATGGTGATGGTGGTGGTGATGTAATAAATGAATGTTGGTGGTGATATGATGACGTTGAACGGTGATGATGATGAATTGTGGTGTGATGGTGATGAAGATGATGATCATGATGATGAATGGTGGTGGTGGTGAAGGTGGTAGTGGTGGTAGTGATGAATGGTGGTGGTGGTGGTGAAGGTGGTAGTGGTGGTAGTGATGAATGGGGGTGGTGGTGGTAGTACGATTAATGGTGATGAAAACGTGATTGATGATGATGATGAAGAGGTGTGTGATGATGATGTGATGATGATGATGATGATGATGTTGATGAATGGTGATGATGATTGGGATCATTTTTTGTGTTGGTTTTGATTTTTATGTTTTGTTTTGTATTCGTTTTTTAAAATGTTTTGTTTATACTACTATGTAAACACAACCGTTCGTTCGCGCTTAGCTAGGTGCTATTTAACGCAATAACGGAATATATTATGCAATTTCCGCGGAGTTGATCAATTTTTACCTGGGTGTAATTTCCTCTCTTTCTTCTTTCTCTCTGGTTGTCTCTATCTCTCTCTCTCTCTCTAATCTCTTTTTTTTTTTTTTAAAAAGATAACGTCTGTTTTACCAGCTATTTATCCATTAAGTTCTAACGGGGTGGAGAGGGGGGGGGGGGGGTGTTATAATTTTTTTCTCTCGAACATAGTAATTTTCAAAATGTTGTTCTGTGCATATTTTCCTTGTTTTTTATTTCTCTTTTTTCTTTTCTTTATTTACGGCCTTTTAAAAATTATGTAATTGTTTTTGTGTATTATTTACGGCCTTATTTTTTAAATTTAATTTAATATTTATTTCATATATGATTATATATATGATGTATGTAATATATTATTGTGTAAGTTCTTACATAACCTTATAATCTATGGTTGTGGTCCGTTAAGAAAGACAATCACACCACCGTGAGTTGAAATGATTTAGTTTTATAGTTATCGGGAATGTTGTTTTTTACTGCACAGGCCTACATTGTACACACACACACACACACACACACACACACACACACACACACACACACACACTCATCGTCCATATAAACCATCCGTGTTGTTGGCAACGAATCGGTCTGATATCGGTATCGAATTAGAATTTGGCTAATCGTATCGACTACGATATCGGTACTCGGTGTGTACTTAAAAATTGTACTTAAAATTGGCCCACGAGTGTTTTTGGAAATAATCAATGATATTTCTTGTTGGCATCAATGTTGTCTTTATATTATGGACGAGCTCATCATCATAGCTTGTCGCCCCAACACCGAATCCACTCCACACCATCTGGGGAGCAGATTCTTAGGTCATGGCCAGTGCAACTTGGCCCGTCCTGGCATTCTGCAAGGGTGTGCTACTCCATCGTCTGCTCTGGACATCCACATGTACACAAGCTAGTCCCAGCCAACCCCCACTTTTTCATGCTTCCGGTTGTTTTCCCGAGTTTTTCCCGTGCTCTGTTCAGTGTTGCCCATTCATTCCTGGGGAGTGGACGAGCTGATGTGGTTTGATGACAGTGCAGTGGTGATACGAGGCATAAAAAAACAACGTACTAAACGCGGCGTCTTTCGGACTCAATCCCTGCTTCAGCCAATAACGAAAACAGTATAACTGTCTATCTATAGGCTAAAAGGCTCACAACATTGCCATCCGGAAGTATAACGGACAAACACACAAACTATGTGTAACCATGAACTTTTATAGTCTGGATAATAAAGTTTAGTGAGAATTACTCATAAACGTGGATGGCAAAAACAATAACAAAGACTCGATTGACGTCAACTTCATTTTATCTATACAGCACGTTAAACCCACGTGACGTAAAAGCGTTTTACCGGAGGTGTAGGTGTAGCTGAAAAAAAAAAAAAAGGTTTTGGTTTCGAATCGATCTCTCCGTGTTAAGTCTTTTGTTATTTGGTTGTTTTTTTTTTCAATTATAATTACAATTATAATCTGCCTCAATCACACTATACTAGTCTGTCCCAAGGCTGAATGAATTCCACAATAATATGACACATTGCGTGTAACGCGATGGATTATAAGTTACGACATAATAGTTTGTGATATAATCACGTGACATAATCACGATTATAACGTGTGTAGTGTGTGTGGTGTGTGTGTGTGTGTTGTGTGTGTGTGTGTTTGTGTGTGTGGCGGCAGTGCTCTGTTTTACGTAATCCCGTCCTCATTCCAGTTGAGTTACCGGCCCTGCTGATTGGGGTCGAACAACAGGAGTTGACATGTCCCTTCCAGGCGGATTTAACTGCTTACCCAACTGTAGATGTTTGATGTTTTTGACAGATGAATTGGGTAATCCACATTCGTTGGCACTTCGTCAATAATTTGATTTTATATCCGGCCCTTTACCAATTAGCCGGTTTCCTCAGTTATCCGGAGCTCAACCATCAGAACATTAAGAATTATTCATCTCTTTTGTTGTACATCAATCCGGTTATCTGGTCAATGATTAATCGGGACGTTCTGGCCTGGGACGGAATTTGTTGTCTCACGTTGGTTTGACTTTTTTTTTTTGTCTTTTTTTTTTTTTTTTTTTGTTCTTCTATTTTGGTTTGTTTTTGTTTTTTTTTTTTTTTGTATGTGTGTGTGTTTTGTTTTTTTTGTTTGTTTGTTTGGTGTTTTTTTGTTCTCCCCCCCCCCCCCCCCCCCCCCTTTCTTTTTGTTATTGTTGTTCTGTTTTTTTGTTTTTTGATTGTGTGTGTGGGGGGGGGGGGGGGGGTTCTTCATTGTTTTTTTTTTTAAACACGTTAGTCATTAAGTCCTCTCTATCTTTCTATAAGAAGTGGATGGTTGGAGCCATCTTCTTTATCCCTTCATATATATATATATACTGAAGTCATAAAAGATTAAACCACTGGTAGTGTGCATGATAATAAATGCTTCAATGTGAGTGTGTGTGTTTGTGTTCTGTGTGGATGTGTGTGTGTGTGTGTGTGTATGCGTGCGTGTGGGTGTTCGTATGTATTGACACCCTGATAGAGTTGAGAAGGGCCACCAGCAGTATCGTGTGATAAAAGTTTTGTAGGTAAGGCCAACGCAGATTGGTTTAGACGTTGATTGAGATGGAGGGGGGGGGGGGGGGGGGGGAAGAAGAGAGAGAGAGGGGGGGGGGAGGGGAGGGAGGGAGAGAGACAAATTATTTTATTCATTCATTCATTTGTTACACCTATATGCCTGTCACAAGGTGCGTTCGCAACTCGCAATGGATGCGAAGGCCGCTTATGACCTTAAAGTGTGGAGAGGTAGACGTGGACGTTACAATCACCAACAGAACACCGTATCTGACAAGAGAGCCATTATTATTTATTTAAAGTAAAAGAAAGGGGAACAGCTCATAGTTATTGAGCAAAACAGAATAACATTGCATATATTGACAGGAAAAATCAAAAGTACATACAAGTAAAAAGTAGTAATGCAATATAAAATTCATGTAAGTTTTAACCAAAATAAACTATACTTCACCCAGGTTCCAACCGTTTCATTAATTCCCACTAATAATGAAATTATTAATTACAGATAGGGTCAAAATAAACTGTTCATATTCCGAAAGGAGAATAAAATTAATTACAAAATTGTTCACACAGGGTGCGGTGTTCCAGCCTGTTCAAATCCAAAATTGTTCCTAATAAAACACATAGATCGAGTGTTACTTCCTCATCTTTACAAACGTTACATTGTATTTTGTTCATATTTCTCAAAAATCATATTGTTCAAAAGGGTTCAAAACACGTTTACCGGGCGCTATGTCCTAGCCCCGTCAAAATTACAAAGTTCAAAGATGCAAACGCATTTACCGGGCGCTATGTCCTAGCCCCGTCAGCTCTTCACTATATTAGAAGATAGATATAGATATATTAGTAAAAATGAAATTAACATAGACACAATGATAGCGTAAGTGATCAATTAGTATTTACTTAAAAATAATTCATTTAACTGAGGTCACGTTCTCAATTTTAACACAATTTAACTCATTGAATTAATTATTCAATAAAACATTAAAACTTTATATTATTTTAAACTTTAAGATAAGTGAAATAATTTTACGATATTAATCACTTAATCACTTGATGATTACTCAGCACATCAAAACAATATTATAAATTTATATAATCTCACCGAGCACAAATTACAAAAACACAATATCGCTTAGAGCCCATAACCGGGTACGATAAACAAAATACTGGCCATATTAGGCCCACTTCGGCTACAATACAGCCTAAAACACAATGCTGGCCAACACACAGGCCCAACACTTATCGCCTGAGAGCCCATATTCGGGTGCGACATAAAATACTGGCCACTTTGGGCCCTTTTCACTGTGGCTTCAACATAGCCAAACAGAATTCCAGCCAACACACAGGCTGTACAGGTCGTTCTTCTTCGACCTCAAATCGCAGACTGCCAGTTGAACATCGACCCAAGCCGAAACATAGGACAGGGTATCTAACGGTATCTCGGTTGATGCATAAGATTGATGAGGGTGTCTTAACACTGATGGAACATGATAACCCTCCGTTCTTTCATTGCCTTCATAGTCTACACCACCCACGGCGAAAACAAGGGAGTCCCTATTCCAACACCCATCCTACACTCATAAATCATTTAATTATATGGGTTGCATTCTACCCGAGACCTTGGTGGGTATAACAACTATCTCCCTTTGTTATATAGAAGGCATTTCTTTACAATGCCCAAATTAATCATTCGCTTTTGCTAAGTTGTCATAGAGGTAAATATAAATGGCGACATTTTGATTGGAAACGCAGTCTTTTTACATTGAGTTAGAAAGATCTTAGACATTAAAAATAGTGAATCTTTGAATCATGGATAAGGTTATGATGTCAAGGTCGGCCATTGACCCCGCGTGTCGCTATGGTTCGCGTCATCCGCGCTCACTGACAAAACAGAAAATATTACATGTTGCACGTGGTGCTGCACACTGCATGTGACACGTTATGAATGCACGCCAACTGACATACGGGCGTTGGTTCTATGGTTTGGTTCCGGACCGCTTTAATGGATGTCGATCATATATCAAATACAATATTGTACAGGTTACTCTCTCTCTCTCTCTCTCTCTCTCTCTCTCTCTCTCTCTCTCTCTCTCTCTCTCTCTCTCTCTCTACTGACTGTATATATATATATGGCCACGGGTAGATAGAGAGAGAGGCAGTGAGAGGGCGTGGTGAGAGAAGGGGAGGGAGAGGGAGTCAGGTAGTGCCGCGCTGAAGACCGGTCTAGACCGCGGTCCGACGGTCTTTTAGCTGTGAACCGAAGACCGGTCCCAGAGGGGAAGATCGGCGGCGGTCCTCACTTCTTATCACCTTTCAACTAGTGCGGGGCGGTCCTTGCAAGGACCACGGTCCTACGGTCTCGCGCCATAGCCTACTACTTCCCCAGCGATTCGTTGCTTCGGTTGCCTATCTTCCACCAATCACCACCCATCCCACTTAATTAATCGCACCCACCCCCCTTTGCCATACACTAAACGACACAGACGACCATACAGGCAGACGACCACCAACCTCCACTCCGCAAACCGCCCTTTCGTGTGTGAGATGGGGGGAACAGGAGGCACACGCCTTGGACGATTCCATTATACGGGGTAAATTTCAAAATTTACTACACCATAATGATCGCAATGACAATGATCTATGGTGAAGGCATGACCCCTCTTCTCTAATGGGTTATTGTTTGAAATGTATGTGACTACAAAAGATGTGTGTGTGTGTGTGTGTGTGTGTGTGTGTGTGTCGAACCTAGCAAGTAGCAAATCCGATTTTTTGTTTTCTTTTGTCCATCTCTTGTCACCACTCCTTTCTATCGCAGTGTTGTCATTTAAAATAATACAATAATATTAAAATTTCGTTTGGTGTTTTTACTAATCAAATAATATGAGTTTCATTAGTTTCTTCCTTCCAAAAAACCCATTTATAACGTCTGAATTTTAAAAAAGTCCAATAGAATATTTGGGGACCCCGATAGCTCAGTTGATAGAGCACTCTCTTTATACGCAAAGGGCCAGAGATCGATCCCGGGTGCAGTCGATTTTTTTCTGAATCCCTGTCTACTCAGCAATGAATGGGTAGCTGAGTTTGTTAGATCTGGCGAAAAGTCACCATCGACCCCTCTTATCACCTCATCCACCCCCTCTTATTATAACTTCACGTCTCTCTCTTACTCTTCAATGCTCGCTGCCCTCTAAGTGTGTGTGTGTGTGGGGGGGGGGGGGGAGGGGGGGGGGGGTAGGAGTTGCGTGTGTGTATCAACGCCACGAACAACTCGATCAACGCCTTGGGCGATGCCATTATCTCCGTTAATGGGGATAAATTTCAAATTTTATTAAATTATCGAAGTAACAATGAAGTTCGGTGAGCAAATAAAGAAGGCATCACCCCTCTTCTCTAATTAGGTTACAATTTGAAATGAGTGTGACTACTCCGTGTGTTTTACTCCTGTAGGCCACAGTTTTCATCGTGTAGCGGTCTTTAACGGTTCAAGAATGAACGGACCGGTCTAGGACCGGTCCTTGCGGTCTTCATTTCCCAAGGACCGTAGGACCGTGGTCCTTAAGCTTGCCAAGGACCGCCCCGCACTAGAGTCAGGTCAATGATCCCCCCTGCCTTGACCTGGTACTGGATTGATAGTTCTCTCTCTCTCTCTCTCTCTCTGTCTCTCTCTCTCTCTCTGTCCCTCTCTCTCTCTCTCTCTCTCTCTCTCTCTCTCTCTCTATCTCTATCTCTCTCTCTATCTCTCTCTCTGTCTCTCTCTCTGTCTCTCTCTCTCTGTCCCTCTCTCTCTCCCTGTCCCTCTCTCTCTCCCTCTCTCTCTCTCTATCTCTCTCTCTCTGTCTCTATCTCTCTCTCTATCTCTCTCTCTATCTCTATCTCTCTCTCCTCTTCTCTCTCTCTCTATCTCTATCTTCTCCATCTCTCTTCTCTATCTATCTCTCTCTATCTCTCTATCTCCTCTCTATTCTTCTCTCTATTCTCTCTATCTCTCTATCTCTCTCTCTCTCATCTCTTATCTATATATTATCTCTCTATCTCTCTCTCTCTCTCTCCCTCTCTTCTATTCTCTCTCTTCTCTCTCCTCATCTTCTCTATTCTTCTCTCTCTCTCCTCTCTCTCTCTCTCATACTCTATCTCTCTCTTCTCTCTCTCTCTCCTCTCTCTCTCTACTCTCTCTCTCTATCTCTCTCTCTCCTCACTCTATCTCTCTCTCTCACTCTATCTCTCTCACTCACTCTATCTCCCTCTCTCTCTCTCTCACTCTCCTCTCCTCTCTCTCTCTCTATCTATCTCTATCTCTTCTCTCTACTCACTTATCTCTCTCTCATCATCTTCTCTATCTTACTCTCTCTCACTTTCCCTCTCTCATCTCTCTCCTTCTCTCTTCCTCTCTCTTCTGGTTTGTTTTTGTTTTGTTTTATCTTTTGTTTTGTTTTGTTTGTTTTATTGTTAATGTATGTTTCGTAAAGAGGAGTAGGGGGGGGGGGGGTTTGTAGGTTATTTTTTTTTTTTAATTTGTTTTGTTGTTTTTTTAAACCAAGACTTTTTTTTAGAAAAAATACTTCTGCTGCTGTTCCTGTTGTTGCTACTGTTGTTTCTATGGTGTCAATTGTTATCTTTGTTTCAATTTATTTTTTTTTTATTTTTTTTTTTTATTTATCATTGTTTTCCTCGATAAGCTGGCTTTCCTTGTCTGCGAGTATAATTTGATTGGTTGTCTCCATCTATCTGACCATGACGTCACCACAACACTGTCTTGTTTACATAGCCACGGAACACATAGCAAGAGAGGAGCAGATAACGTCATTCTGGTCCCAGCCACATCTCACCCCGCACAGTCGGTAGAATCGTGGCTGGTCCATTTCCATTCATCAATCTTTTATGGTCTCGCTCTCTGGAATTAGATGTTTGTCAGTTCTGGTCTTTCCCTGCTCCCCCCACCCCCTCCTTTTTATTCCTATATCTATCTGTCCATCTATCCATCCATCCAGCCAGCCACCTATCTATCCATCCATGTATCTATCTATCTATCCATCCATCCATCTATCTAACTATTCTATTAGTCAGCTGATCCTGCGTAGGACGTTGCTTCCCGAACTTTCTTGCGAAACAGATTACGGTTTTCCGCCAGTCTACTTGCTTGAGTTGTTGTCATCCCAGCCATTCACATATATCTTGTTCCAGCTTCTTGTTGGTCTACCTCTTCCTCTCTTGCCGTCTACCTTGTCTGCAGAATGTGCTTTTCTAATGATTCGTGGCGAGTCGTGTGGCCAAAATAGTTTAGTTTCAATTTCTTTACAGTTTGAAGAAGAATTGGTGATTTTATTCCGATCCTTCTCAGGACTTCTTTGTTTGTTTGTTTTTCAGTCCATGATATTCTGAGTATTTTTCTGTAGCATGCCATTTCAAAAGCTAATCTATCTAAATAAATAAAATTCCATTTATTCATCCCCAAGGGGAAATTTGTCTTTAGGGTCCATTCCAAGAGAAGACTGGAATAACCCAGGCGTCAGCCGCAGAGCAGCGCCGCAAAGTGAGCTAGGGCGAGGTGACTTGCTCAAGGCCACACAACGCAGTGTATTGTATTGTTTAGACGGCTACAGTAGTAGATAGATGGCCATTATCTCCGTCTGAATGGATTGACACTGTCTTTGCTTTAAAGTGGTGTTAGTGGATGGATCGAGAAGGTGGCACCAGACTACACACGCTAACGGACAGCCGTTTGACTTACTCTCCTTCACTACTGCCATTCTCTGGAAAAAAGAAAAAAAAAAAAAACCATATTTGAAACTTTGGCCTGAAAATCGATCAATTTAAATGACCCTCCTCATCTTGGAAAAAAAAAACAAACAAAAAAAAAAAAAAATCTCTAACCTGGGACTTCGCGATACACTACAGCTATTTTAGTCCACGTTAATCAAAGTATGCTCCACCTCCGCCTTTCAATTATTATTATTTTTTTTTTTTTTTGGTTTGTTTGTTTGTTTTGTTTTTGTTTTGTTTTTTGGTTGTTTTTTTTTTTTGTTTTTTTTTTTTTTTTTTGGTTGTTTTTTTTTTTTCATCGATAATCTCCCCGGCCTCGTATCCCGACGGTTCCTTCCTTCCTCCATCAATCGACCCGAATGCTAAATAGATTGGCAGGGATTGTTGACAGTTCTTCCCCCCTCCGACCATCACACCCCCCAACCAATAGAACGTCCCTGACCCAAGCCACTAGTGGAGTTTTACTTTTTTTGTTTTGTCTTTTCAATTGTAGAAATAAGATTGTAATTTTGGCATTTTAATGCCATTTTTGTTTTCTTCTTTTGTGGTTTTATTTTTATTTTGATTTTATTTTTCAGTTTTATTCTTGTTATTTTCCTATCTCTCTCTCTTCCCCCCCCCCCCCCCCCTCTCAATTGTTGGTTCTCTCTCTCTCTCTCTCTCTCTCTCTCTCTCTCTCTCTCTCTCTCTCTCTCTCTCTCTCTCTCTCTCTCTCTCTCTCTCTCTCTGTTTTTTTTTTTTTTTTTTGTGTGTGTGTGTGCAATGCGTAGTCGAATTTTGGCTTTTTTTAGTATTGTATTTGTCGATGTGATTTCATTTTGTTACATTTTTTTTTACACACAGCACTTGTTTTCGTTTACGGGTCAAATTAACGGGGGGAGGGGGGGGTTAAAACTTAAAAACATTAGAAAAAATCACTCACGGCATCTGGCTTAGAACACGAGCGTTTTCTTTCTACTTGATTTTATAACGTAGTTTTACATGTGTAATGAATGGTCGTTGGTCCGTTATCTGTGAGTTGTTTGGCATTTTTGGGGGGGTGGGGAAAACTATCTGGCAACCCTGCCAGCCAATGGGATTTTTGCTCGTCCGTTGCACACACACACACACACACACACACACACACACACACTCACTCTCTCTCTCTCTCTCTCTCTCTCTCTCTCTCTCTCTCTCTCTCTCTCTCTCTCTCATGATTTAACATTGTTTTAGGACATTATTATTATTATTATTATTATTATTATTATTATTATTATTATTATTATTATTATTTTATTATTATTATTGTTGTTGTTGTTGTTATTTTACCAATTCGGTTAGATATGTTCACAATGGCAACTTTTAATTTTAAAGCCGATGAATAGAAAATATTATGGTTTATTTTACACTGTGCATGGTGAAAGATTCAATGCCTATTCAAAACGTCAACTTTGCATAGGGCCATGAATCAATGCCATGGAACGTGGGTGTAGCTTTGTTGTAGTGTCTATGTCAAAGCTATTGTCTATTGTCTATTGTTTATTGAATATTACATGGGATTGTCGATTCATAAAACGATACATACATAATGAATTTGCATTCTTCACAAACTCATTGTTCCGTGGTTAATTGTATTCTCTTGTGCTTGCTGTATAGGCCTGGAGCCATTTGGCTGTTCGCCATTACGTAAAGTATCAAAGTTGTGAGTTTGAGAGTGAATATATATATATATATATCTTCGGGGAGAGGGGGAGTTGTGATCGGCATGGAATAGATTAACGAGAACTTTTAAACAGCGCAATATCCATGACATTTTGGGTACCCAAAGCGCATCGGGACACTGTTGAGCCGCTTTAACTTTTTATTTTTTTTATTTATTTATAAACCGGTTGACTGTCGTACCTTAGACAGGAACTTATTAAAAAATTGGCCAGAAAACTCGTCCCTCAAATACCGATTGATTTAAATAACCCACACTTTAGGCAAAAACCATAAATCCTTGAACTTCGCGAAGAGCGCTTTGTACGACGAATTTCCAATGTGACAGGGAGTTTGAGGGGGGATGGAGAGAGGAGACAGAGGAGAAAAAAGAGAGAGGAGAGAGAGAGAGAGAGGGGGGGGGGGGGGAGAGGAGGAATTGGTCATTCAACTGCTATGCACCTGATTGACACGAAATGACCCCTGGGCGTTTCCTTTCAAACAGCCTTCACCTTTATCACTTCAATGAAACACTCAAAACGTGCAATGCTGTATGTTGACAAACGCATTTATATATATAACGTTGTATTTATTCCACCAGCAGCCTATTAGAACCATATCTCCATTTCATACAGTACAAGTCACCCAACACTCACAATATCCGCCAATGCCTAGAACCAATTTTTTTTAAACCCAAAAAAATTGAGCTTTTCTAAAGTGCAATATCCACTAGACGTGCTCAAAGTGATTTACAAAGTAGGGTCCCTGACAGACAACACGTAACATATAGAACGTGACATGACGCCTGTTAGGCAATATTACAATTTTTTTCCGACAGAGACAACGCTGTTTATGGTCAGGTACTCATTGTACACAAAGTACGGTGAGAAAATGTGAGTAAAGAGCCTTTTCCAAGGACTCAACTATGCGCCGAGCGAGGCTCGAACCCAGGACCTTCCGATCCGAAAGCGAGTATCATACCACAAGACCACATAGCCGCACAACTCTTTCACAACTGAGTCGAGTGGGGTAGTGTGGTGTGTATATGTGTGTGTTTAGTCCCTTATCCAAGATCTCAACGTCGAAAAATATAATTTTTCTTTTTAGACAGCCATTTTGGTGATTAGTTCTCACTCAATTATATCAACCAGACTATAAACGATACACATATTTTCGTGTGTTGGGACGGTGTATCTGGCTGAGTATTTTACCTAAACGCATGGCATCAGTAGAATATTTTAAACTCCTAAACTAGAAATCCAAACTTGTCCAAAAAAAAAAAAAAAGATTTTTTTTTTTTATATTTAAAAATCCTTGAAGTCACGGGTTTAAAATTTAATGTTTGCCAAATTGGAGATCCTGTTAATTGATCGATATTATGAATAAAAGAAAAGAAGAAAAAAACGTTTACTGGCCTCGATGTTATAAAATATCGTTTTGTAGGTGTATGAAGTAGGGTGATTTGCCAGGGACACTTTGACATTCTATAGATAGAGGGTTGTGTGCACTGAATTTGTACTACACCACACCACAGCACACCCCAGAGTATTTAATTGCATGGGAACAGTTAGTTGTTCTCTTTTGTGTGTGTGTGTGTGTGTGTGTGTGTGTGTGTGTGTGTGTGTGTGTTGGTGTGTGTGTTTTCAATGTTTTTTGTTTGTTTTTTTTGTTTTTTGTATTTTTTTTGGGGGGTGGGGGGTAGTAACCTCAATAAAAAGAATATATTCTTTTACAAAAGTGAACTTGAGAAATATCTTGGGAGGAAAGAATTGACAACAAACGCTGGGTTGACAGAAGAACAGCCAGCCATTTCCAGCCTTTGATATCGGTCACAAGGTTTGCACTGATTCTCACGTCTTTTTTACCTAATAGTTGGGTCTCTTAGATTCGGACGCTTCCCATAGAGAAAAGAAGTGGGGAGGTATTGGAGAGAGATAGGAAGGTTGGAGGGGGGGGGGGGGGGGGGGGGGTTGAAGAAGAAAAAAAAAAAAGAAAAGCCTACAGTGAAGTAAGATTTATTTAAAAAATAGAAAATCCGATCTTAAGAATTTAATTTGAGCGATTTTCGATATCGTATCCTTTACTGACGTATTCTTGAAAAAAAAAAAAACATAAAGAAATTTGGCCAGAAAACTCATCCTTCAAATATCGATCGATTTAAACGACCCTCATCTTGACTTTAAAAAAAAAATAAAACACTCTCAAGCCTTGGACTTCGCGAAGTCTCAGGTTTAAGAGTTTTTGCCAAGATGAGAGTCATTTAAATCGATCGATATTTGAAAGGACGGGTTTTCTGGCCAAATTTTCAAATATTATGGGTTTTTCCAAGAGTACGGCAGTATGGACGTGATTATGCATAATATACCGTTTTAATTGCGTCCGAAACGAATAAGGGGAAAAGGAAGAAAGGAAGGGGGGAGAAAGAAAAAAACAACAACGAAACAAAAACTTTGGGGTGAATCAAGGGCGGGAAGACTTTGATGTGGTAAGAATAATGATAATACTTTGATGGGTGAATACAGTACACTAAGAATACCGGCATTACTAACCCCGTCGTGACTGGTATACGATTTTCCTGTTTTTAACGCCCGATCAATTCAATGTGATACAGACGAATGGAGGGAGAAAAGAATGGGACAGTCAATAAAATTAAAGCAAAAATTTAAAGATCAACTTTAAAAAAAATTTTAATAAATAAATGAATAATTAAATAAATAAATAACCCTTGACGACTGCAGGCTGCAGGTCATTTTTGTCCACACACTCCCCCGACCCTCCTCTAGTAAAAACTGTTAACTTCTGTAATCTGGAGTAAAGACACGTATTTATAGATTTGGCCCAGACAACTCGTCATTCATATTATTATTACAATGTATATCGATCGATTTGAACCACCCTCTTATTGGCAAAACAAAACAAACAAAAATAAACAAAAAAAAAGCAAACTTGGAAGTCCCAGGTTTAAGAGCGAGTTTTTGTCAAGACGAGGGTCATTTAAATTGATTGATATTATTATGAAGGACGAGTTTTCTGACCAAATTTTTTAAATACGTGCTTTTCTAGAGTACGGCAGTAAACAGTTTGGTTTGAACGATGATGACCTGCCTGGCTTGTATTTCCTTTCATTCAAAAGACAACCATCCACCTGTGCTGCTTATTCCGTCTTCCAATCAATCTTTTATGTTGGAAATTGAATTATTTGTCACGTCATTTGCTCCCACACACCACACATTGTCAAAGTATAGATGATAATAGTTGTATTTAGAATTCGTTAGAAAACGTTTTATTATTATTATTATTATTATTATTATTATTATTATTATTATTATTATTAGTAGTAGTAGTAGTAGTAGTAGTAGTAGTAGTAGTAGTAGAAGTAGTAGTAGTATAGTAGTAGTAGTAGTAGTAGTAATTGTAATAGTATCATTGTGTTATTATTATTATTATTATTATTATTATTATATTATTATTATTATTATTATTATTATTATTATTATTATTATTATTATTATTATTAAAATCATCCCCAATTTGCCAAGTATTCTTAAACCGATATTTTTTTAATGTTAGAAGTTGAAATGTAACAACAATAAATGTTTGCTCTCCATTGGAAAGACCTTTGATCCTTTTGTGTGTGTGTGTGTGTGTGTGTGTGTGTGTGTGTGTGTATTATTTTTTCATGAATAAAAGACCCAGAAGGTTTG
>NC_088369.1:1696750-1751750 GCF_034508935.2 Berghia stephanieae
TGTGTGTGTGAGAGAGAGAGAGAGAGAGAGAGAGAGAGAGAGAGAGAGAGAGAGTGCATGTGTGTTCAACGTGGTTAGATTGGCTGTATATTAGTGTATGTGTGAGAGAGAGATAGAGAGAGAGAGAGAGAGGGGGGGGGGGGGGGGGGGAGGGAGAGAGCCTTTTAATGTATACATAAAATAGAACCAGTTTATAGAGAGTACCGAATTTCCGGTAATGCACTATATTATGGGCAATGGAAATGATCCAACGTTATGTTCACAGTTGGCAGTTCGTATTTTATCTCCTCCTCCTCATCTATCACAGAGCTGCCAACCTCCTGACAAACCAACCTTGTTTTCCTGTTTGTCCAGAATACGTTGGCATCGAATATCGATTCTGATTTTAAGATGATTCTCAAGCATTTGTCAAGAACTCTCAAACCCGACTCGTAATGGAAGTCTCGGGTTTGACAATCGAACCGATCGATAGTTGATGGCAACGTTTTCTGGCGTTCTGGCGTTATTTTGGGCCACGAGTTTGGCAGTTCTTGGAGAACTACATTCCATATATGATGACGTCAGCAGTAGAGCTGCAGTGTCCAGAAATTCCCGAGTGTACGGAAATATAAAAATGGGATCTCGCTGAACTGGGGTCCAGCTAAGAATCAGATGGAAATGAACTGACACTAACATGGTCACATGTATGTATCCACTCTCGGTCGGCTGTTGGTATATTGGTTTATCTGGGTAGGATTCCTGGCCTCCCCCTAGTGGACTTGCTGTGTCTTCAATCCCCCTGTATCTGTTTTCAAATTGCATTCTGTCTTTGTCTTGGAATGAGATTACTTAGTTTTGTCCTGACCCAGGTTAGAGTCCTTGGTTGGGAGGGAAACAGTTGAATGTATCGTTATAGTTGTGGGAGATGATATTTTTTCCCCTTGTAAATCATCTCTCTGTTCTTTAATGTTTGTTTGTTTTTTTTTTTAACATATTATTTGTGAACATTTGAGTGTATTCCTCTTAGTGGGATCTTGTGCTGGTGTCAGGATGAGGCTTTTAGGTGATCTCAAACTAGCGATAGCGTGCTCTTGGAATCAACAACTATTCCCTTTTTGAACCATTCCCCTTTGTCTTACTTTTTTTTTTTCTCAAGTTCTTTTAATTGTACATCTAGAATGATTTTACTATCCAATTTCCTTCCTTTTTACTGGCGCTGATATGACGACCTAAGTGTGTTGCAAGCGCCGTAAACCCCTTAAAAACAACCAAATTGGTTGATTGGAATGTGCTGTAAGAGGATAACCATCAGCAGTGATGGAGTGTGTCATGATTGACCTTCGTTTCCTGTCACTTCCTCTTGGGTGACATTTCATTTTCACGCCCTGGACACGCCCACCCACCCATTAAACTGAAATATAGTTGAGGCGTTCAATACTTACCAGTTAGATTTCAGTAGGAATACGAGAACTTTCCAAACCGGGGGGGGGGGGGGGGGGGAGGAGGAGGAGGAGGAGGAGAGAGAGAGAGAGAGAGAGAGAGAGAGAGAGAGAGAGAGAGAGAGAGAGAGAGCATGCATTTTTACGACTATATGCAGTCCCATTACAAGTTTCTGTGGAGTTTTTAAAGCCACTGTTGTAAATATGAAAAATAATTTTTTGTTGCGGTGCTACGCGAGTTTTGAGCTTTCAATGTATTATTATTATTATTATTATTATTATTATTATTATTATTATTATTATTATTATTATTATTATTATTATTATTATTATTATCATCATCATCATCTTCATCATGGTCATGTTTGAAATCATTGACTTCGTTTTGATTGGATAACTGTCTACGAAAGACCAAATACATTTTCTTCCAACTTACAAAATTTCAAAATTCATTTATTATTGGTTTACATTTATGTTTTTGTCACGTTTATAGTTTGATTTCATTGTATTTCTTTTTCTTTGTTCTTTTCCTCATATTTTCTCTCTTTTTCTTTCTTTTTTTTCTTCTTCTTTGTTCATTTCTATTTATTTTCTGTCTTTTCTTTCATTTCTTTTTTTTCATTTCTTTTTTTTTTTTTTTTGTTAATTTCTATTTATTTTCTGTCTTTTCTTTAATTTGTTTTTTAACGTTTAGATGATAAATTGAATTAAATACTTGGAGATCCTATAGGCAGAAGTCCACACACACATATCACACAACACAATGTCAGTGTTAAATAAATCTATGGAGGATGCTTTAACATTGGAATTGAGTTAATGTTTATTGTATGCACACAATGACAGGGTTGCTGCAAGTACGTATTGAAATCGGGGTCTTGTGGAGTGGGTGAAAACAGATACTTGAACTCTCTTGGGTTTTAACACAGAATATGTCATGTGGATTCTTGGGTTTTAACACAGAATATGTTATGTGGATTCTCTTGGGTTTTAACACGGAATATGTCGTGTGGACTCTCTTGGGTTTTGACACAGAATATGTCATGTGGACTCTCTTGAGTTTTGACACGGAATATGTCGTGTGGACTCTCTTGGGTTTTGACACAGAATATGTCATGTGGACTCTCTTGGGTTTTGACACAGAATATGTCATGTGGACTCTTGGGTTTTAACACAGAATATGTCGGGTCTTTTAAGAACCTACTTCTGTCATTGAAGGTCTCCGGTCATTTTAAATTAATTGTGAATTATTTTGGCCTTGTCAATGTAGCCCTTTGACCTTTCCAAACCGGGGTTTGGTTAGGTGTTCTGGTTGTGACATAAACTTACATCGACTTACGCTTCAACTTACTTATTCAAGACCAGGGATATTATTGTTATGTTGTATTATAATTTCATCTGTTGCTCACTTTATTATTATTATTAATATTATTATTATTATTATTATTATTATTATTATTATTATTATTATTATTATTATTATTATTATTATTATTATTATTATTATTATATATTATTATTATTATTATTATTATTATTATTATTATTATTATTATTATTATTATTATTATTATTATTATTATTATCAACATCATCATAATCATCCAGGCAGGCCGATTTTTATGGGTTGGTATATTTTCTTGTATTTTTCTTTCTGTTTTATCGGGCTCCGTTTCGTACAAAACATTTCAGATTTTAATGGCGGAAAGAAAAACAAACAAACAAACAACAACAAGAACAGTTGTAATTTAATCTCCCACCCAATCCAATATGGTACAAGTACAAGGTAAATTCCCTTTTCTACCTCACCGCCAATTTCAGCTGTTGATTGGAAAATCGCGTCGGGGTCGTTGTTGTTGCTGTGTGACGTCATGGATAGAATATTTATTAGAGACCCGCATTGTTGTCGAGCTCCATGACGGGCAGCAATTCCAGTACTCTGGATAAACCCAAATTTGAAAGTTTGGCCAGAAAACTCGTCCTTCAAATATTGATCGATTTTAATGACCCTCATCTTGGCAAAAACTCTCAAACCCAAGTTTTTGCCAAGATGAGGGTCATTTAAATCGATGGATATTTGAAGGACGAGTTTTCTGGCCAAATTTTCAAATATATGGGTTTTTCCAGAGTACGACTGAGCAGAGCTCGTGTTCAAGGCGAGATTGCTGGGATGCTTGTAGGCACGTGTGGCCATCTGACTTCATAACTTTCTTCTAACCTTTTCGCACCGGAGATGAAATGGGCGGACTTTTGTTTATTTAATATGGCTGGGTAGGCAGTCACTCCGGTTGGTTATATATGCGGTATCGGATATGGTATGGAATTATTACATACTACTACTACTACTACTACTACTACTACTACTACTACTACTACTACTACTACTACTACTACTACTATTATTATTATTATTGTTATGATTATTATATTTTTTAAAAATTCTTCTTCTTCTTGTTCTTCTTTTTATTATTATTATTATTATTATTATTATTATTATTATTATTATCATCATCATCATCATTGAATTGGTTGCTTCATTCCTTTCATCATTTTGTTGTAGATATAAATATTTGGTCAGTCTACGACCTTGAACATCAGGGAAAATAATATAATCGTTCTTGTAAATATATATATATATTAGGCGATGGGCAGAGAGAGAGAGAGAGAGAGAGAGAGAGAGAGAGAGAGAGAGAGAGAGGGAGAGAGAGAGAGAGAGAGAGAGAGAGTATAATGTATATGGATATATTATGATTTATAATTGATGTATGTATGTATTAAGTTGTTAACAAAGTTCAATAGAAAGCGTGTACGATGTTTTGATTTTATCATTATTATTTAATTAAGACAAATGGACCTTACCTCGGATGGTATTTCTTACATTCATTGCGTTATAGAAATGATGTTTTGTTTTCATTATTATTATTATTATTATTATTATTATTATTATTATTATTATTATTATTATTATTATTATTATTATTATTATTGGGGGTTGTTGTGGGATTTTTTTATTTTATTTTTTTTTTTTTTTTTGCTTCCTGCTCACCTTCCTGCTCGCAATGCGTTCTATATATAGATTATGTAGCCAGTATTCCTTTTGACGTGAATCATTTATCTTGTTTTGTTGAATACGCGATGTTTTAGGTAAAAAATAACAGACTTTGTAATGGCTTGTACTGTGACAAATATGACAGCAATAAAAAGAATACCAAGTCATGGAACGATTATCATTATTATTATTATTATTATTATTATTATTATTATTATTATTATTATTATTATTATTATTATTATTATTATTATTATTATTATTATATTATTATTATATCATTATTATTAATATTATTATTATTATTATTATTATTATTATTATTATTATTATTATTATTATTATTATCATTATTATTATTATTATTATTATGGGCATTGTATGAGAAAAAAATATTGGCGTTATGAAGACATGTTATGTTATCTTGTATAAATTGGCATGTTGTTGTTGCTTGGAGCATTGAAGACCAGTTGTTGAATGGACGATATTGTTGATGAAGTATTATTATTTTTATTATTATTATTTATTATTATTATTATTATTATTATTATTATTATTATTATTATTATTATTATTATTATTATTATTATTATTATTATTATTATTATTATAACAATGATGAAAAGGCCAATAAACGAAAGTAATAAAGGCAAAATTACATACATGCGTTTTTCTGATTGTTTTGTGATTTTTTTTCTCTTCCTTTTCATTTAAATTTATTGGGTGGGCAGGGAGGCCCTTCCCGTGTCTTCTATCCCCTTATATCTGGGTGGGGATCCTGACCTCCCATAGTGGGCAGGGAGGCCCTTCCCGTGTCTTCTATCCCCTTATATCTGGGTGGGGATCCTGACCTCCCATAGTGAGCAGGGAGGCCCTTCCCGTGTCTTCTATCCCCTTATATCTGGGTGGGGATCCTGACCTCCCATAGTGGGCAGGGAGGCCCTTCCTGTGTCTTCTATCCCCTTATATCTGTTTCCAACAAGCTTTCTGTCTTTGTCTTGGAATGAGATTACTTGGTTTTGTCCTGGCCCTGGGTGGGGATCCTGACCTCCCATAGTGGGCAGGGAGGCCCTTCCCGTGTCTTCTATCCCCTTATATCTGTTTCCAACAAGCTTTCTGTCTTTGTCTTGGAATGAGATTACTTGGTTTTGTCCTGGCCCTTGCTGGGAGGAAAACAGTCGAACTGGGTGGGGATCCTGACCTCCCATAGTGGGCAGGGAGGCCCTTCCCGTGTCTTCTATCCCCTTATATCTGTTTCCAACAAGCTTTCTGTCTTTGTCTTGGAATGAGATTACTTGGTTTTGTCCTGGCCCTGGCTGGGAGGAAAACAGTCGAACTGGGTGGGGATCCTGACCTCCCATAGTGGGCAGGGAGGCCCTTCCCGTGTCTTCTATCCCCGTATATCTGTTTCCAACAAGCTTTCTGTCTTTGTCTTGGAATGAGATTACTTGGTTTTGTCCTGGCCCTGGCTGGGAGGAAAACAGTCGAACTGGGTGGGGATCCTGACCTCCCATAGTGGGCAGGGAGGCCCATCCCGTGTCTTCTATCCCCTTATATCTGTTTCCAACAAGCTTTCTGTCTTTGTCTTGGAATGAGATTACTTGGTTTTGTCCTGGCCCTGGCTGGGAGGAAAACAGTCGAACTGGGTGGGAATCCTGACCTCCCATAGTGGGCAGGGAGGCCCTTCCCGTGACTTCTATCCCCTTATATCTGTTTCCAACAAGCTTTCTGTCTTTGTCTTGGAATGAGATTACTTGGTTTTGTCCTGGCCCTGGCTGGGAGGAAAACAGTCGAACTGGGTGGGGATCCTGACCTCCCATAGTGGGCAGGGAGGCCCTCCCCGTGTCTTCTATCCCCTTATATCTGTTTCCAACAAGCTTTCTGTCTTTGTCTTGGAATGAGATTACTTGGTTTTGTCCTGGCCCTGGCTGGGAGGAAAACAGTCGAACTGGGTGGGGATCCTGACCTCCCATAGTGGGCAGGGAGGCCCTTCCCGTGTCTTCTATCCCCTTATATCTGTTTCCAACAAGCTTTCTGTCTTTGTCTTGGAATGAGATTACTTGGTTTTGTCCTGGCCCTGGCCGGAGTCCTGGCTGGGAGGAAAACAGTCGAATGTATAGTTATAGTTTTAGGTAATGATATTTTTTTTCCTTTTAAATCATCTCTCTGTTATGTACTGTTATTTTTTATTTTGAATTTATAATGTAAGCATTTGAGTGTATTCCTCTTTGTTGGATTTTGTGCTTGTGTCCGGATGAGACTTATAGGTAGTCTCAAACTAAGTACTTTGATAGTGTGCTCTTGGAATCTACATCTGATCCCTATTTGTTTTCAGTTCCTCTATGTCTTACTTTTTCTTGGGTGCTTTAATTGTAATTCTGGTAATTTGACTATCCTATTTTCTTCCTTTTTACTGGCGCTGATATAACCTAAATGTGTTGCAAGCGCCGTAAAACCCTTAAAAACAAAACAAAAACATACTTTTAGGTGGTCTCAAACTAAATACACTGATGGTGTGCTCTTGGAATCTTTATCTGTTTCCTATTTGAACCATTCCCACCTCCCATAGTAGGCAGGGAGGTACATGATGTGTCTTCTATACCCCTGTACACATTTTCCAATTATTTCCTGTCGCTGTCTTAGAATGAGATTACTTCGTTTTGTCCTGACCCTGGCCGGTGTCCTTGACTGGAAAGAAAACATTCGAATGTATAGTTATTGTTTTGGGAGATGATATTTTTTTTCTTGTAAACCATCTCTCTCTCTCTCTCTCTCTCTCTCTCTCTCTCTTATGCATTGTTATTTTTTAATTTTTAATATATTTGTAAACATTTGAATGTATTCCTCTTAGCGGGGACCTGTGCTTGTGTCTGGATGAGACGTTTAGGTGATCTCAAACTAAGTACTTTGATGGTGTGTTCTTGGAATCTACATCTGTTTCCTATTTGAACCAATTCCCCTTTTCTTACCTTTTCTTTGGTGCTTTAATTGTATTTCTAGAAATTTTTACTATATCATTTTCTTCCTTTTTACTGGCGCTGATATGACCTAAATGTGTTACTAGCGGCGTAAAACCCTTAAAAACACAAAAACAATAATTTATATTTAATGAAAGCCACCAGCCCGGGGTTGCTCTTTTCCTGAAAGGGGTGGGGTGGGGGGGGGGAGGCTTTTGACCTCCCGTAGTGGGCCGGAGGTCACCTGCTATGTCTTCTATCCCCCTTTTGCTGTTTTCTGAGTTGCTCTCTGCCTTTGTCTTGGAGTCGGATTACTTGGTTTGGCCTAACTCTTGTCAGAATCATTGACTGAGAGGGAAACGGTCAAATGTATAGTGTTAGTTTTGGGAAGTGATATTTTTCCTTGTAAATCATCTCTCTGTTATGTGCTATTATATTCTTGTTTTTATTATGATTTGTAAGCATTTGAGTGTTCTTCCTTAGCGGTATCCTGAGCTGTTTCTGGTTGAGACTATTAGGTGATCTCAAACTAAGTTCAGGGATAGTTTGCTATTGGAATCTTACATCTGATCTGTTCTCTATTCATTGAAGTGTTCACCTTTGTCTTACTTTTTCTCGCGTGCTTTCAATGGGCATGATCTATATTAAATTTCCATGTGCTCGAGGTCATTCATTGGTCACATTGCAAATATGCTCAAAGTGACCTACATGGTGAAAAGTGTTCACAGTTTTTATAATCTCTAACATCACGATTGGTCGTTTTATTCAGCTTGACACACGGGTATGTTTATAACTTTTGTAAACAAAGGAGCGTGTTAACATTTGTTAAGAAATATCCAATTGTTGGACAGGAACAAATCATGTGATTGATGACCTGGTTGGACGAAAACATGAATATATATCGCTCCCATTGTAAATGTATAACTTTTTTTACTATCCCATTGTCTTCCTTTTTACTGACATTAAAAACAAACAATTATTCCCCAAGCACGCCATACGAAACCAGTTCTTCCATTTCAAACAGTGCCAGTCGCCTGTAAGGCGTCCTTTTTGTAATAACATCCTTACAAGATCCGTCACTGCCTGTAGCCAGGAACTCATCCACGCCTGTGTGCGGCTATGTGGTCTTGTGGTATGACACTCGGTTTCGGATCGGATGGTCCTGGGTTCGAGCCTCGCATAAAGGGCTCTTTACTCACATTATCTCACAGTTTCAGGTGTAAAATGAGTACCTGGCCGTTTATATTGTTGTCTCTGTCCGAAGAAATTGTAATATCGCCTAACAAGCGTCATGTCACGTCCTACATGTTAAGTGTTGCTGTTGGCCAGGGACCCCTTGTAAAGCGCTTTGAGTACATTTAGTGGATATTGCGCTATATAAAAGCTCAAGTTTTTGGGGGGTTTCACAATCACTATCATGCATCCATCCCTGTCATCCAAAAACCTTAGAGAATTGTGTTTGGTTTGTTTTTAAAGGCTTTAAGGCGCATGCAATACTTTAAGGTCATAATATATTCATCGCCAGTGAAAAGGAAGATGATAAAATAGAGAATAGGTCAAAAATTCCGATGTTAACGGCCAGGTATTCATTTTACACCTGAGTACGGTGAGAGAATGTGAGTAAAGAGCCTTTTTCAAGGACTCAACGATGCACCGAGCGAGGCTCGAACCTAGGACCTTCCGATCCGAAGGCTATGTGGTCTAGTGGTATGACACTCGCTTTCGGATCGGAAGGTCCTGGGATCGAGCCTCGCGCTCGGCGCATAGTTGAGTCCTTGGAAAAGACTCTTTACTCACATTCTCTCACCGTACTCAGGTGTAAAATGAGTACCTGGCCGTTAACAGCGTTGTCTTTGTCCGAAAAATTGTAATATCGCCTCATAGGCGTTATGTCCCGTCCTACATGTTAAATGTTGCTGTTGACCAGGGACCCCTTGTAAAGCGCTTTGAGCACTTTTAGTGGAAATTGCGCTATATAAAAGCTCAATTTTTAAATTTTTTTTTTTTTTTACCTGGCTTTTAACAGCGTTGTATCTGTCCGAAAAAAAATATAATATCGCCTTACAGGCATCATGTTTTGTCCTAAATGTTAAATGTTGCTGCCTGGGTGGGGTTCCTGACCTCCCATAGTGGGCAGGGAGGTACATACCACAGACTCCCGTCCTGTATTATCTATGGTACTTACTGTGTCTTCTATACCCCTATGTCTGTTTTCCAACTTGCATTCTGTCTTTGTCTTGGAATGAGATTACTTGGTTTTATCCTGGCCCTGGCCGGAGTCCTGGCTGGGTGGGGAAACAGTCAAATTATGCATAGTTATTGTTTTGGGAGATGATATTTTTTTTCCTTGTAAATCATCTCTCTGTTATGTATTATTATATTTGTTATTTTGAATTTATAATGTAAGCATTTGAGTGTATTCCTCTTAGTGGGGACATGTGCTGCTGCTTGTGTCCAGATGAGACTTTTAGGTGATCTCAAACTAAGTACACTGGTGGTATGCTCTTGAAATCTACGTCTGATCCCTATTTGTTCCTAGTTCCCCTTTGTCTTACTTTTTCTTGGGTGCTCTAATTGTAGTTCTAGAACTTTTTACTATCCCATTTTCTTCCTTTTTACGGGCGCTGATATAACCTACATGTGTTGCAAGCGCCGTAAAATCCTTAAAAATAAAAATAAATGTTGCTGTTGGACAGGGACCCCTTATAAAGCACGTTGAGCACGTTTAGTGGATATTGCTCTATATAAAAGCTCAATTTTAGGCAAAGCATTTACTTCATTAAACCTGTTACAGTCCCCCTGATCAGTGACTATAATTGTGATCACAATTGTCTAGTCATAAGAGACGATATACAAGTGCTACTGTAACGTATTGTTTTCTTTGTGTATTTATTTGTGCTTAGAAAGTGTCAAGCCTTTTGAAATACAGTATTACGTATATCCAAGTGAGTTGTCCTCGTTATAGCGTTGGTCACAACAAAGGGACATAATCAGTGACAAACGCACTCCGCCAATAGTCCTATTTAGAGAATTTAGCGAGAACAATTCACCTGGCAGTCTAAAAACCATTTCAAACCGCTGAGTGACGTCATCTTCATTCATTTATACAACTAATTGGGGAGCCTGCAATGCATATATGTATGTATGTATGTATGTATGTATGTATGTATGTATGTATGTATGTATGTATGTATGTATGTATGTATGTATGTATGTATGTATGTATATATATATATATATATATATATATATATATATAAATATATATAGGTATATTTGAGGGGAAGTACAGGCTATTACGAACAGGTATTCATTTATTTCTATCATTATAATACTTTATTGTGGAAATGAACATAGATCGAGACGAATCTTTTGAACCATCAACGATCGAAATCGGTCCGATAATAAAGTCTGTAGTTGCGCGCAAATGAATCTGGCAACAGGGCGGCCAGATGGCGATTCCCAGGGTCAAATGACCGATCGTTATGCCCCATCAGATTTTATAAATAATCATTTGAGTCAACGGGTGATAGAATTACTCTTTAATTAAAAATAAAGGTTTACAAGTTAGTTGTATAATATGTAAAAAATAGTTTTATCATTCTTAGATTTGCCGGTAGTTCTGTGGTCGTTGGCAAAAATTTAACATGGGCTGTAGATAGGCTGTACGGAGCAGTTTGTGGCCCCCAACCCTATTATTTGTATAGAATAGATAATGTATATTAATTTTAAAATAAATGTTACGGTTAGTCGGAGAAGGGCAGAGCCAAGGCCCTCTATATAGACGGCCTTGGCAGAGCATAATATGACTTAACAGTGTACTTTCTCTCTTATCTTACAACACAATGACATGACATGCCTGATACTGACACGCACACACACACACACACACACACACATACACACACACATATCTATTAAACTATTTTATATTACGGATTAATCATATGAAACCAACCGCCTTGAACTGGTATTATAATTTATGGTGGGAGTGAAGTGGAAACTGAACTATGTTTGTTTGTTTTTAAGGGTTTTACGGCGCTTGAAACACATTTAGGTCATATCAGCGCCGGTAAAAAGGAAGAAACATGGATATTAAAAGTTCTAGAATTACAATTAAAGCACCCAAGGTAAAGTTAGACAAAGGGGAATTGGTTCAAATAGGGAATGGGTGTAGATTCCAAGAGCACACTATCAGTGTACTTAGTTTGAGATCACCTATAAGTCTCATCCAGACACAAACACAGGTCCCCACTAAGAGGATCACACTCAAATGTTTACAAATCGTAATGTGTATGTAAATTAAAACATAGGCTAATACAATACATAACCGAGAGATGATTTAAAAGACAAAAAAAAAAAATAAACCATCTCCCACCCAAAACTCTAATAATACTTGTGACTGTTTCCCATCCAGCCAGGGTGTCTGGCCAGGGCCAATCAAAAAAACAAGTAATCTCTTCCAAGACAAACGACAAGGGGGGGGGGGGGGGGGGGGGGGGGTAGAAGACAGTATGTACTAGTGCTCCCTGCCCACTATGGGAGGTCAAGAAACCCCACCCAGAAGTCGAAAAATACTTTAGTTAAGATCTAAATCGACGTGTAACCTAGTACTTGTTTTTTTTTTTTTGGACGGACAAGCCTGATAATTCGCTTCAACAGTCGTGACGTCACTTCCCTCGTAATGACGCATTGTAACTTAGTATCTGGTTCTAAACTATCGGAACAATGGCGGACGCCCATATGAAATATTTCTCCGACGAGCATAATAAAAGCGTATCCAGAGGAGAAAAACATTATAAATCTGATCATGTTTTGACTTTTACACATTCTGATCACAAGAGATATGAAAAGTTATAACCAGCATGAAGAATAAAAGGTACCGATTTTGTTTATTTAGAACCACGATGGCCGCCGTTGCTGGGCTACGTGACATCAGACTATTGAATCCGATTGATAAACCAAATTGTTATGAGTTTATTGTTGTCATGGAAACAATCTCAAACCAACGGAAAATGATTATTTTTTTTTGGTATCAGACCTGTGCAGCTATGTGATCTAGCTCGGCGCATAGTTGAGTCCTTGGAAAAGGCTCTTTACTCACATTCTCTCACCGTACTCTGGTGTAAAATGAGTACCTGGTCATTAACAGCGTTGTCTCCTTCCGAAAATAAATAATTGTAATATCGCCTAACATGCGATATGTCTCGTCCTACATGGTAAGTGTTGCTGTTGGCCAGGGGCCCCTTGTAAAGCGATTTGAGCACGTTCAGTGGATATAGCTCTATAGAAAAAAGTAAAGTACGTAGCCCTTCAGAGACTTTACTAAAGCCCTTGGTGACGGAGTTTATCCCGGTTTCTATAGCGGGAAACGGACAATAGCAACTGCTTGCTATCCTTTGGATAGGACGCTAGTCTATCGCAAAGTACTTCTTTCTTACAGACCCAGTTACCCAATCATTGCTGGGTGGACAGGGGGGGGGGGGGGGGGGGTAAGAAAAACCAATCTCGACTGCTAACAGGTTCGATCTCGGTCCCTTTTGGGTGTGAAGCGAGTGCTCTACCGACTGAGCTATCGGGATCCCCGCGCTATATAAAAGCTCCCGTGAAATTATCCCAAATGGACACAACGGGTCACACACGATTATGATTGTTTGTGTTAGATAAGGCAATCGTACTTTAGGCTATTTATAGCACAGGCCAGGTGAAACACCCCATGTGCTCCCTGCCCGATGGCTGATGTTATTGCTGACTGACTGGTGACTGTTGGGTGGCTGGTGGTGTGTTAAGAACCCCCCCCCCCCCCCCCCCCCCGCCCCTCATGGGTGTCTTTAACCATTTGTCAGTTTACAAGTGAATAATAATAATAATAACATTTGTAGCTTTTATAGTTTCATCACCGGTTTTATCCGGTACCAATCTGCTGTATTATGGAGAGAAAAAATGTAATCCCAACAAAACACGTTTTAAACATTTTGGCCAGATTGTCCCACATATTAATATCGATTTGTTAAAATGACTCTCATCTTAACAGAAGCTCTCAAATCTGGGGGGGGGGGGGGGGGGGGGGGGGTTGCGAACTTCGCGAGGTCCCAGGTTTGAGAGGATTTGTTTGTTTTGTTTGGTTTTTGTTTTTTTGTTTTTTGCCAAATGAGAGTGATTTCAGTTGATCGATATTTGAGGGACGAGTTGTCTGGCCAAAAGTTTTAAAATGTGTTTTTTTATTTTTGTTTGTTTGTTTTTGTTGTTGTCGGAACACAGCAGTACAAATTGTTATACAATGTATTCGAGTTGACAACTGGGTCAATGTGCCCCTCCAGATCACGTGACATGTCCTGGAACACCTTGGTCAATAAGCCAGATAAAATTGAGGACAAATTTCGTTCATTGGCTTTTCTGATGGTTGTTGTTTGTTTGTGTGTGTGTTTGTTTACCAGAAACCCTTATCAGTATCAGCTGTTCATTCTTGGCGTATTATTTAACACATTTTTTGTTTTTTTGGTGGTAATTTTTGGCCAGAAAACGTTCATTCCAAATTAATGATGGATCGATCAAAATGACCCCAATTGATGTCTTTGTTGTTGTTGTTTGTGTGTGAATAAGGGGGGGGGGGGGGGGGGGTATGGCGCTTGCAACAGTACACTTTACTTTTAGACCCAAGTCCGCGCCAGTAAAAGATGGAGGTGATAATGATCGTGGAAAAGTTAGTGATTGTTATTTATTGTTTGTTTACATGAGTTTTAAAGGCGCTTGTAACACTTTTAGGCCATTTTCATCGCCAGTAAACAAAAAAAAACAAAAAAAAAAAAAAAAAAAAGGGGGGGGGGAGCGATAGACAGGAAAATTGCATAATTTCTAAAGTTAAAAGCACCAAAGAAAAAGTAAGACAAAGGGGGCTGCTGTTGATGTTGATCTCAAGACCGATCTAACACTGTGCCTGGTCTGCATTGCCTAAAAATGTCAACCAGCCCAACCGAAACCCCGCTTTCCACCTCCCATCCCCGCATATAGATAGTATGCGTTTGGCTAAGAAGCTCATAACATTGCCATCCGGAAGTATAACGGACCAACACACAAAACTGTGTGTATCCATGAACGTTTATAGTCAGGTTAATACAGTTCAGTGAGCATTACTCATAAACGCGGATGGCAAAAACCAATAACAAAGACATGAGTGACGTCATCTTCGAACTATCTATAACCCCCCCCCCCCCCTCCCTGCTCTCCTTTTCTCACATTTTGAGATTCGGGAGAAAACGATATCTGACGAAGCTGTTAGATGCGTGGCATGAATATTACCAGGGAGTTTATAAGCTAACGCTTTAGCTATACAATCTCTCTGATATATTACTTAATGATATCTGGCGCAGAAATTATTCTGAGCATCAGATGGCGGAGTGCCATGACAATGATATTCATTAACTAACCATGATGCATCAGGTTTAGTTGTTCAATATAATATATAAAACATAAGATACACATTAAGTATATTTTCTATATTGAAAGCTGCATTACACCCTCTCCCCCCCCCCCCCTCTCTCTCTCTCTCTCTAAAAAAAAAAACGTACACACACCCACTCTAAGTGAACACCGTCACCATGGATCTGCTCTCCATCAAAGAAAAGCAACCAACTGAAGAGACACATCAAGTATCGAAACGGCCGTCTTGGACAAAATGTCGAGTTGATTTTTACTCATATATATATATATATATATATATATATATATATATATATATATATATATATATATATATATATATATATATAAAACAGAAACCATGAAATAATAGTGCTCAACTTTTTGATAAAAGGGGCTATTTATAAAATATATCAAGCATAATCATGATCAACTTCCGGTCGTCGGAGAAGTATTTCATGAGGGCGGTGATGATAGTTCCGATAGTTAACGAGTGAAGTGACGTCACGCCTGTTGAACCCAATTGGCCTAGAAGTGCTGACGTGTTACGTTTTGGGAATCCACGAATTATGGATGGCCTTGACATTGACATTGGAATCAGAACCATCAGTGTGGACATGAAAAAACACGATTGAAAAATTTTGGCCAGAAAACTCGTCCTTCAAATTAATATCGATCGATTCAAAATTAAAATGACACTCATCTTTGTAAAAAAAAACCTCTCCAACCTGGGCCTTTTCGAAATACCAGATTTGAACGTTTTTTCCAAGATGAGGACCATTTATGAAGGACGATTTTTCTGGTCCAATTTTTAAAAATGTCTTGTTCTCAGAGTCTCGCAAAACAGGTTTGGTTGGGCACATCCTTCCCGTCCATTCGTAACGTTTCAGTTTCACCGTTCTGTACTTGATAACGAGGGGTCGATGACCGTTTGTGAAATAACGCAAGGTATTCAATACACTGCACGAGTGGACGTAATCTTAAAATGTTAAATGGCCGGTCAGAGCAGGAATAGGCTGGTGGAGTGGCCTCGATTTCATATAGAGTGAGTCACAGAGAGAAAGGGGGGGGGATAGAGACACACACACACACACACACACACAGAGAGAGAGAGAGAGAGAGAGAGAGAGAGAGAGAGAGAGAGAGAGAGAGAGAGAGAGAGAGAGAGAGAGAGTTTACCAACAATCGCGTGAATAACAATACCAAAAAACATTTTAAAAATATCTATAATCTTCAATTTGGGGGGGGGGGGGGGGGGGGGGGGGGGGGGGGAGAAGGCCCTTTACCCACATTCTTCTCCCCGTGCTGAGGTGTAAAATGAGAACCCGGTCGTTATCAGCGTTGTCTCTATAGGAAAAAATTGCAATATCGCCTGACAGGCGTCATGTCCCGTTCTTAATGATTCGTGTTGCTGTTGTCAGGAAGCCCTTGTAAAGCGCTTTGAGCGCGTTTAGTGGATATTACGCTGTATAAAGGCTCACGTTTTTTACTTCGTTTTTTCTTAGGGGTTTTTACGACAAAGTGAGGTCATTTCAGCGCCAGTAAAAATGGAAGAGAATGGGATAGTAAAAAGAATGTAGAGCTCCAATTAAAAGGACATGTAAGACAAAGGGGAATTGGTTCAAACAGGGAACAGATGTAGATTCCAAGAGCACACAATCTGTGTACTTAGTTTGAGATCACCTCAATGTCTCACCCAGCCACCAGCACAAGATCCCACTAAGAGGAATACACTCAAATGTTTACAAATCTAAATTAAATTAAAAAATAATAACAGTACATAACAAAGAGATGATTTAAAAGGGGGAAAAATATCATCTCCCAAAACTATAACTATGCATTCGACTGTTTCCCTCCCAGCCAAGGAAAACAGATACAGGGGTTATAGAAGACCCAGCAATACCTCCCTGTCCAATATGGGCGAATGAAAAATTGCGAAACACATGGAGCATGTTCAAAAGCAATATATAGATGTTAACATTCATTTCTTTAAAATTTATATTCAAAGCAAAAAAAATATAACAGTACATAGTATAGAGATCGTTTTCAAGAAAAAATAATCAACTCACAAAACAAATAACATACATATGACTGTTTACCTCTCGGTTAAGGACTCCAGCCAATGCCAGGACAAACCACGTAATTCCATATAACATGGCCTGCTGACAGGATAAGGGAAGAAACGTGAAGTGCATTGAGTAAAGGAAGTAAGTGGGAATTCCATACATGTTGTATATAAATGCTCATATTTATTTAACATTAATAACAATATCTAATACACAGTAATATTAGCAATAGAATAGTAATAATAATAATAATGATAATAATAATGAAAATATTAATAATAATAATAATAATAATAATAATAATAATAATAATAATAATAATAATAATAATAATAATAATAATAATAACAATAATAATAATAATAATGATGATGATAATGATAACAATAATATAAATTAACACACATATACATAGGACATCTCACCGAGTGATGAATTACAAAGAGTGTTGTGGGAATAACCCATTATCCAAAAAAACAAAAAACAAATTAATTAAAAAAGCAAAAACAAAGAAAAGACAACACGTTTAAATTTCTCTCTCAATCTAGTCAATTTATTTGGGATGGTTTTTTTCTTCTTGTATCTTTCTTGTTTTGTCTGGCACTGTTTCATACACACTATTTGCTTTTTTTTTGTTTGTTGCTTTAGGTCTCTTCCAACACAATTGAGGTTATATGAGAGACCGCTGAAACAAAAAAAAACAAGCAATCTAACAAAAATAGTACAAATGTAAATCAAAATCATAACCTAAAGATATCATAAGCTAAATTATAAACAACCAAGAACAAACAGGCAGAAGATTTACAGAAAAAAAAATATCCCCTGTCAAAAATACAATCACAAACCAAAGAAGCAGGATAGGCTAGTAAAGAGAAGAAGAAACGACATCACTATCGGATCGTACACCCATGCGAACGTCATAGGTATATGATTCAAGGGTGATGCTCCCATCCAACCACCCGCCTATTTGCTTTTAGTCCGTTGCGTATTTTAATTTGTGCGTTGATTAACTATTGATTATAACTGTATTTGTTTTTATTTCATAGCGCCCTGAGCACCTTTGAGTGGAAGTGTGCGCTTTATAAATGCTTCATTATTATTATTACTATATGTTTATCATACACCAGTGCCTGCCCCCTAATTTATCACATAGGAGAGGGTCACTGTCATCATGTTTCAATATTGACAGAGAAATAAATAAAATAAAATGATCATAATCATAATTCAGATCAAATTTATGAAGTCCGAACAAAATTAGTTTAACTCGACAAAGAAAATGATGTGGGAAGAGCTACTTTCTACATCCTTACAATGAAATAACTTGAAGCAAGACGGCAAAGTGCTGCACACTGTTCATATGAAGATCTGAAATAGTGTGTATAAATATGAAAAGGCTTCGGATGGCAACAAAACAGACAATGGATGTTTCGGGTACAAACCCTTCGTCAACACAATAAACAAATGAATGCTGAAAACAAATAAAATAAAATGAAGTATAACTTGTATCATATTTGTTTTCCACGTTCATTTGTTTATCATTGTGCTGACAAAGGGTTTGGGCCCGAAACGTCCATTGCCTGTATTGTTCCCATCCGAAGCCTCTCCATTTTCACTCTTTCGTTTGTATTTTCACGATCCCAGTCCAGGCTTCAGGCAGCCCCTACCGCGCTCTACTTTTCTTAAATAAATAATAACATGAAGTTGAATGTAAGCTTTAATTTAATTACAAAACAGATCAAATGAACATTTCGGGTTTCCCCTTTATCAACAAAACAGGATAATTGAAACACCACAGATGAATGAGATGATGTGGTAGTGGCATTGAACTACGCCATACGACATCATCTCATTCATCTGTGGTGTTTCAATCATTATTTATTTCTTTGAGCTTCAAGCAGCAACATTTACTCTACTTTTCCTATAAATATGAACAAGTGTCAGGCAAAGCAGGGAGAAAAATAGAAGAGGGAAAAGAAAAAAAAATCAAGACGGTCCCCCTCTGTCTGTAGTATATTTCTCTCTGCTTTGTGTCCATAATAGTTTCATACACTATTTTAGATCAATAACTTACACCAGTGCCAGCTCCCCAATTTGTCACTTTGTACAATGTTATCAAGACGGTCCCCGTCTGTCTGTAGTATATTTCTCTCTGCTTTGTGTCCATAATAGTTTCATACACTATTTTAGATCAATAACTTACACCAGTGCCAGCTCCCCAATTTGTCACTTTGTACAATGTTATTTGTTTTTATGTTCTGAAGGGTTTTACGGCACTTGAACTTGAAGCACATTTAGGTCATGTCAGCACCAGTAGAAAGGAAGATAATGGGAAAGTAAAAAGGTCTAGAATTACAATTAAAGCACCCAAGAAAAGGCAAGACAAAGGAGAATTGGTTCAAATAGGAAACAGATGTAGATTCCAAGAGCACACAATCAAAGTACTTAGTTTGAGATTTAATTTTAAAAAGTCTCATCCAGACACAAGCATAGAGGAATACACTAAGAGGAATACACTCAAATATTTCCAAATCATATATATATATATATATGTAAATAGAACATAATACAGTGCATAACAGAGAGATGATTTACAAGACAAAAAAATATCATCTCCCAAAACTCTTTACTATATACTTAACTGTTTCCCTCCCAGGGTCAGGACAAAACCAAGTAATCTCACCCCAAGACAAAGACAGAAAGCATGTTGGAAAACAGATATAGGGGGATAGAAGACACAGTAAGTGCCTCCCTGCCCACTATGGGAGATCAGGTACACTGTTACCTCACCAAGTCAACCCAGAAGTCAAAACAGTCGGCTTTGCCTTATTTACATTTACATATTTTTATCTAATTTATTTCAATTAACATTATGGCACTTGCATCACTTTAGGTCATGTCAGCACCAGTATCAAAAGGAAGACGATAGGATAGTCAAAATAATTTACATCCGCACACAACGGCGCTCATGAGGAAGATTGATAAAGACGACCAGTTCAAACGATTGATAAAGACGACAAGTTCAAAAGATTGATAAAGATGACCAGTTCAAAAGATTGATAAAGATGACCAGTTCAAAAGATTGATAAAGACGACCAGTTCAAACGATTGATAAAGATGACCAGTTCAAAAGATTGATAAAGATGACCAGTTCAAAGATTGATAAAGAGACCAGTTCAAAGATTGATAAAGATGACCAGTTCAAACGATTGATAAAGATGACCAGTTCAAACGATTGATAAAGACGACCAGTTCAAACGATTGATAAAGATGACCAGTTCAAACGATTGATAAAGATGACCAGTTCAAACGATTGATAAAGACGACCAGTTCAAAGATTGATAAAGATGACCAGTTCAAACGATTGATAAAGATGACCAGTTCAAACGATTGATAAAGACGACCAGTTCAAACGATTGATAAAGATGACCAGTTCAAACGATTGATAAAGATGACCAGTTCAAACGATTGATAAAGATGACCAGTTCAAACGATTGATAAAGATGACCAGTTCAAACGATTGATAAAGATGACCAGTTCAAACGATTGATAAAGACGACCAGTTCAAACGATTGATAAAGATGACCAGTTCAAACGATTGATAAAGACGACCAGTTCAAAAGATTGATAAAGATGACCAGTTCAAACGATTGATAAAGACGACCAGTTCAAACGATTGATAAAGATGACCAGTTCAAACGATTGATAAAGACGACCAGTTCAAACGATTGATAAAGACGACCAGTTCAAACGATTGATAAAGATGACCAGTTCAAACGATTGATAAAGACGACCAGTTCAAAAGATTGATAAAGATGACCAGTTCAAACGATTGATAAAGATGACCAGTTCAAGATGTAAGAGACAGTTCAACGATTGATAAAGACGACCAGTTCAAACGATTGATAAAGACGACCAGTTCAAATAGATTGATAAAGACGACCAGTTCAAACGATTGATAAAGATGACCAGTTCAAACGATTGATAAAGACGACCAGTTCAAACGATTGATAAAGACGACCAGTTCAAACGATTGATAAAGACGACCAGTTCAAACGATTGATAAAGACGACCAGTTCAAACGATTGATAAAGACGACCAGTTCAAACGATTGATAAAGACGACCAGTTCAAACGATTGATAAAGACGACCAGTTCAAACGATTGATAAAGACGACCAGTTCAAACGATTGATAAAGACGACCAGTTTCAAAACGATTGATAAAGACGACCAGTTCAAACGATTGATAAAGACGACCAGTTCAAACGATTGATAAAGACGACCAGTTCAAACGATTGATAAAGACGACCAGTTCAAACGATTGATAAAGAGACCAGTTCAAACGATTGATAAAGATGACCAGTTCAAACGATTGATAAAGATGACCAGTTCAAACGATTGATAAAGATGACCAGTTCAAACGATTGATAAAGACGACCAGTTCAAACGATTGATAAAGACGACCAGTTCAAACGATTGATAAAGACGACCAGTTCAAACGATTGATAAAGACGACCAGTTCAAACGATTGATAAAGACGACCAGTTCAAACGGGGAAAATGAAATTGGTTAAAACAAAAGCTTTTTTTTTTTTTTTTTAAAACAACAAATAATAAAATCCCACAATTCAAAATGTTGCCATTTTTTTTCTTTACGTTATAAATTAACAATTTAAAGGAGAATTGTAACCATTAAGATTAGAACAAATGTCATTGTTTCTCGTTCTGTCCATCACTAATTTTCACAGAAAACAAATCCAACCCCCCCCCCCCCCCACCCTCCCCCTCTCCCAATGTTCTTGTCACAAATATGAATCATTGTGAGTAAAAATAACAGGCAATGCGATAATAGAAATACTCTTCCAATTCCAATCTGTCAGCATTGAACAAAATTTCCATTTGACAAAAATGCAGCAAAAATGACTTAAATTAATTAAATTTGGCACACAGTCATGTTTTAATCTCATGGTTTATTTTTAGTACCCAACGGTAGTAGCTTCTAATGGTCTCACGCTACAACATTATGACAATCTACCCGAGTTGCAACATCATAATGGCATTCCTGAACATCTGCATCACAATGCAACAACATTCAACCAGATGCCCTGTGGGTTCAGGTTCTTTGCCACAATGTGTACATGTGGGACAGCAGACAGGTGGAAAGTCCCCACTGATGGAGTATGACCTTTGTTAAGACATTCCTGTTCTAGACCTTAGTCTGTTTGCAAATTAGCTTTCTCATGTTCTTATGAATGGCTTATCGAACAAATGTTGATATTGACTCATGCTGAATCCAGTGGAGTTAAAATGGATTCTAATCATCATATCGTAATCGTAATACAAATTACAAATTTGATTCAACCTCTCATTAGTTTTTATACAGTACTACTACAGTATTTACAGACCTGCCAAATGATAATTCTAACAATTCCTAGTTTTCAAAGGGAAAAAGTAAGTTTTTATACAGCTATATATATATATATATATATATATATATATATATTATATATATATATATATATATATATTATATATATATATATATATATATATATATATTATATATATAAAATAAAATGACCAAATTGTTCTAGCAAAACTTTGAAATTTACTTCAAAAAGTTTTATGGCACCACACTGATATTTTCAACATTTTTGATCAAATAACCAATGCTAAAATGTTGCTCTGCAGTAAGTGCCAAAATTCCTATTTCTACTAATTTTTTGTAGTCGTAAGCAAGTCTGAATTTTAAAAATGTGAGAACCAATGTATCACTGGTATAGGTGAACAAAATTGAGTTTGAAAAAATCAAATCAAGGAATAAACAAATCTAAGTTAAAAATAGAACAAAATTCATTCTGTTCAATGAAGGCAATATTTTTCAAATTTTATAAGTTAATCACAAACTTTAATTTTCACGTTTTAGGTTCAAAGACATAAAACTGTTTTGAGATTATGTTACATACTTGGAAATGAATTGTTTATTCAATAAGAGAAAAAATACAATTGTAAGGTACAATAATATAAATACTAAAACAAATAATCTTGACAAACTCCACTCAAATCTATCAAGACTGGATCAGAAATATAAATCAGTTTGTGAATGTGTTTATTTTGAAACAAACAGTAGTTGATTACTCTAAGGGATACCAAAGGCCTGTAACCACAAACTGACAGCATACAGGCGACACCGTTTCATTATAATTGTAAATCTATCGCTTTCAGACAGAAGGGAGGTAACTGTGTAATAATAAACCACAGCAGTACAAGCAAATGGAACAAGATCAATTCTGGGTAATTCTTTGTGAACCAGCACCCAAAGAAAAAAATCAAGGCAAAGGGGATGAGTTCAACAGAGATAAGAAATAGATCCAATGGCAATGGATCCTTGTAGTCAGTATTAAACCACCTATAAGTCTCCGGTCCAAAACCACATATAAAAAGTCCTACACCGACACTGCCAAAGAATTTCCACCAAAAGGGATAAACACACATGTTACACTGAATGGCATAATCAGTCGAAAGGTGAAAAGGTTTGAACTGAGTTATTGCCAAGTTTAGTTAGAAGGTCAACATTTTATCAAAAATGAGTTCTTGCCACAATTGATTAAATCAACCCTCTTTGTACATCTTCTGGAAAAATCAAAGCTTACTTTCACTTCTAAATATTTTTTACAGCGAGTGAAGTTGAAAAAAGTATGAAATTTGATAAAAGTTGCTGGATACCTTTCCCATGCATATGACCATAACTTCATGAAAAATCACCCGATTTATTTCAAATAAAGATTAAAATGTTCTGGAGGGGGCATATTCTTTCAGAAAATGCAATAAAATGCAAATCCAAAAATTTCACCTTCCGACTGATTACGTCATGCAGTGACACATATTGTTACAAAATAAGCAACACAGTATTTGAAAACCAAACATTGACATGGTTAACTTTAACTTAGTATGGAGAGATGATGTAAAATATATAATATCTCTTGCAAAAAAAACTCATCTGTCTTCCTATTGCAAAACGACTCCAGGCAGGGCCCAGACAAAACCTAATGGTCCCAGTCCAAAACAAGAACACAATGCCACACAGGATAAATTATTTACAGGATGGTAGAAACAGCACGGCTGTAGACAGTTTAACACTGTTGGGTCAAAGGTTACAAAAATTCCTTCGCTTTAACTTTAAGAGGAAGTCTATCCACTGCAGCAACTAATGATACCTTTTAGTTCAAAGTTTTTCCCCTTAAGTACAATGTGTGATTCATAATGAAAATGATATAATACTGTACATTTGACTTTCACCGGGCATGGGTCCTCATATGAACCTTTAGCTGATCACTACGAACAAATGCTTTTCCACAACAGTCGCATTCGTATGGCTTGTCTCCTGTATGAGTCCTCATATGGCGATTTAAATCTGAACTCCGCGTACAAGTTTTCCCACATATGGAACATTCAAATGGCTTTTTGATTTTGTGAACTTTGACATGTGCCTGCAGATCAGAATGGTCGTAAAATGCTTTTTCACAAACTGTACAGCTGTGAAGTTTTTCCCTGGACAAATGGGTTCTGATGTGCCTCTGCAGGTTGTTAAAAATAGAAAATGCCTTCCCACACGTTTCACACTCGTATGTCTTTTCTCCTGTATGAATTACCTCGTGAAGTTGTAGATGGGACCTGCGAGTAAATGTTTTTTCACAGACGGGACACGTGAAAGGTTTATCTCCTGTGTGAACTCTCATGTGTAAGTTTAAGTCTGAATTCCGACGACATCTCTTCCCACAGATGGTGCACTCGAATGGTCGATCCCCTGTGTGAGTTAGAATGTGCACTTTTAGATCAAAGTTCCTGGAAAAAGTGTTGCCGCATGTCGGACATGAGAACGGCTTCTCACCCAGATGGGTTTTCATATGTACGAGAAGATTTGAGCTCCGAGAGAATGCTTTGCCACACGCCCCACATTCGAATGGTCTCTCTCCTGTGTGGCTTCTCATGTGAGTTTGAAGTTTGGAAGCAAACTGAAATGACCTGGAACATACGGAACATTCAAATTTCGGGAGAATTTTCTCCTTGACTTGATCAGCACATTCTTGTGATGATGTAGGGCTACCTTGCTGGAAGTTAACAGCGTGTGTTTCTGCATCTGTACTGTCCTCAGGATCAAAATCCTGTTCCGCTAAGGGGTCTGATTCAGCTGTATTTAATGATGGTTCAGAGCCTGGAATATAAAAAAAAAAGGAAAGTCTTTGAAAAAAACACATTTGTCTTTGTAAGCCATTAACCCCATGGAGCTGGAGTTACACATGATTTCTGCCCCCATGGAGCTGGAGGTGCACATGATTTCTGCCCCCGTGGAGCTGGAGTTACACATGATTTCTGCCCCCATGGAGCTGGAGTTACACATGATTTCTGCCCCCATGGAGCTGGAGTTACACATGATTTCTGCCCCCATGGAGCTGAAGTTACACATGATTTCTTTCCCCATGGAGCTGGAGTTACACATGATTTCTTTCCCCATGGAGCTGGAGGTGCACATGATTTCTGCCCCCATGGAGCTGGAGTTACACATGATTTCTGCCCCCATGGAGCTGCACATGATTTCTGCCCCCATGGAGCTGGAGTTACACATGATTTCTGCCCCCATGGAGCTGGAGTTACACATGATTTCTGCCCCTCATGGAGCTGGAGGTGCACATGATTTCTGCAGTATAAAATGTACACATAATATTGTTTGCTTGGTACCGTTTTGGATATGGGGGGGGGGGGGGGGGTCCCAAATGTTCAGTTGGAGGAGCACTCGCTTCACACGCAAAGGGACCGAGATCAATCCTGGGTGCAGTTGAGATTTTTTTCTGATCCCCATGTCCACCCAACAGTGATTGGGCAGATGGGTCTGTTAAATCTGGTGGAAAGGATTTTGCGATAGACTAGCGTCTTACCTGAATGGTAGCAAGCAATTGCTATGGATAAACTACAGATCCCGTAGCTGTAACCGCACAAAAAAGGTGCAAAATAATTCTGATAACCAGTGCGGTGGGTGTTACCGCATCTGCCGCTGGTGGACAACTACGGATGCGGCAACATATACTGCATCCATAGTCAGTGAGTTAACAGCATTGATATACAAGGAAAAAAAATATCATCTCCCAAAAATATACATTTGACTGTTTCCCTCTCAGCCAGGGTATCCGGCCAGGGCCAGGACAAAGCCAAGTAATCTCATTCCAAGACAAAGACAGAAAGCTAGTTGGAAAACAGATGTAGGGGAATAGAAGACACAGTAAGTACCTCCCTGCCCACTATGGGAGGTCAGGAACCCCACCCAGCGGGTAGTATTTTTCTCCTTGGCTTTAATAATTTGTGATAATGTGAAGCTACCTGGCCGAAAGCTAGCACCATGTATATCTTCTGCATCTGTACTGCCATCAGGATCAAAATCTTCCTCCTCAGACAGGCCTTCCGCTGTGTCTAATGACGGCTCAGTTTCTGAAAAATAAAATTCAAATAAAAAAGTATAGAAGAAATACAAAATATTTACGAACAATAAGGCCAGTGGAGTTAAATTTGGTTTCTGAGCAGTGACGATAATTTGTCAAAAGGGAGGAAAATTTATCGATCCATCAGTCAAACTCAAACAAAATCATAACATAAAATATCATAGTTTCATATATTATATTACTACTTCTAGTGTACATCTATTCTTAATAGTAATATTCTTTATGTAAACTTTTAATGAATTGTCCTTTCCTTAAAAATATTTTTTTTTAAATACCAAGAAATATACCCGAGATCAATCTTGGACCCTTTGCAGGTGAAGCGAGTGCTCTACCAACAAAGATTAGTCTCAATCCCGTTATTTGGTGGAAAATAATCGTGTGATCTAACACACATGACTAGTGTTATGGCAGTAGCCACACTGTTCTTTCAAACATTTTTTCTCTCAAAATCACCTCTCTCTCCCACATCAACACAGATAGTGTCAAGTCTGACATCCCTGATAAAGCATTGTTGATTCAGCAAAACCTCAGACTTTATCAAAGCATCATTGTGATGACAAGGCATTACCTGGTTGGACGATGGACGCGTGAGTTTCCATTTCCACATCTGTGTCATCATCAGGATCAAAATCGTCTTCATTTGATGGATCTTCAGTTGATTTTAATTTAAATGACGGTTCAGTGTCTGCAAAAAAAAAAAATTAATTAATTAATTATAATAATAATAGTAATAAAAAAAAAAAAAAAAATAAATAATAATAAATAAATAAATGAAACTTGGGAGTAACAGAATCAGTCTTTATGAGCCAATAGACTCATTAAAAACAAACAAACCCAAAGTATTCCTTCAAAGCTATTAGGCCCATGGAGCCGAGTTTATCCTGATTCTGCTAAACTTGAAAGGACAATAACGATTGCTCAGCTACCCTTTGAATAGGACTAGTTAATAAACCAAGATTAACATGACCAGCTTAAATTGGAATCCCCAAAGATGGAGTTAATGATGCATCAAATGGAAAGTTATCATTGTCTGAATCAACAGTCGAATGAAAAGTACTTTCCAACGGAATAACAGAGAAACCCAATTACTGCTGGCATGAACAGAAAACTAAGGAATCTTAAATAAAATAAAATAAATCAATCAAAACCATTCCCTTTGCTTCCAGTTAGTAATGTGAATGGTTCATCTATTTCCAGTTAGTAATGTGAATGGTTCATCTATTTCCAGTTAGTAATGTGAATGGTTCATCTATTTCCAGTTAGTAATGTGAATGGTTCAACTATTTCCAGTTAGTAATGTGAATGGTTCATCTATTTCCAGTTAGTAATGTGAATGGTTCATCTATTTCCAGTTAGTAATGTGAATGGTTCATCTATTTCCAGTTAGTAATGTGAATGGTTCATCTATTTCCAGTTAGTAATGTGAATGGTTCATCTATTTCCAGTTAGTAATGTGAATGGTTCACCTATTTCCAGTTAGTAATGTGAATGGTTCATCTATTTCCAGTAGTAATGTGAATGGTTCATCTATTTCCAGTAGTAATGTGAATGGTTCATACCATAGATGGATTTCACATAGTTAGTAATGTGAATGGTTCACCTATTTCCAGATAGTAATGTGAATGGTTCATCTATTTCCAGTTAGTAATGTGAATGGTTCAACTATTTCCAGTTAGTAATGTGAATGGTTCAACTATTTCCAGATAGTAATGTGAATGGTTCACCTATTTCCAGATAGTAATGTGAATGGTTCACCTATTTCCAGATAGTAATGTGAATGGTTCATCTATTTCCAGTTAGTAATGTGAATGGTTCATCTATTTCCAGATAGTAATGTGAATGGTTCACCTATTTCCAGTTAGTAATGTGAATGGTTCATCTATTTCCAGATAGTAATGTGAATGGTTCACCTATTTCCAGTTAGTAATGTGAATGGTTCACCTATTTCCAGATAGTAATGTGAATGGTTCACCTATTTCCAGTTAGTAATGTGAATGGTTCATCTATTTCCAGTTAGTAATGTGAATGGTTCATCTATTTCCAGTTAGTAATGTGAATGGTTCACCTATTTCCAGATAGTAATGTGAATGGTTCATCTATTTCCAGATAGTAATGTGAATGGTTCACCTATTTCCAGTTAGTAATGTGAATGGTTCATCTATTTCCAGATAGTAATGTGAATGGTCCATCTATCTGGCTATGATCTGGACCACACATTCAAATTTTGTTTAGGGATAATTTTCACTTTAACTTTACGGACACTTTATGGTGCTACCTTGGTTGACGTTAGATACAAGTTCTTCCTCATCCGTACTGTTGTTGCCAAGATTAAATTTGTCTTTCATGGACAGGTCTATGGCTACATTTAATGACAGCTCAGTGTCTGAAATGAAAATTTTTAAAATCAATAAATAAAGAAATGAATATTCATAGTGTGGTTGTTACAAGCCTTTATGGTTTCTGCAGTATAAAATGGGCAGTTACGATTGTCTGCTGAATTTCTACCTTTGAATAGGAAATAGTCTATTGTAAGTACTTATACTTCAAAATCCAACCGACAACAGCTGCTCAGCCACTATTGGATTTGACAGAGAGATCAGAAAGAAAGAAGAAAAAAAACATCGACTAAACCCATGGTTTTTGGGCATATCTGGGATTTAAATAAAGGTGCGATTATGGTTGTGATGATGATGATGATGTTGTTTTTTGTTTGGAATTATAAAGTACAATACAAATCAGAGATAAAAGCTTCAATTACGGATATCGTGAATGAGAAACGTGAGCACTCAAGTTTTTATATACCACAATATCCATAAACATGCTAAAGCAGCGTTACAAGGGGTTCCTTGCCAACAATAACACTGATTGAATGGAACAAGACTTGATGCCTGTTAGGCAATATTACAATGTTTATTTCTTTGACAGAGACAATGCTTTTGACGTCCAGATACTCAATTTACACCTTAGAATAGTGAGAAAATGTGAGTAAAAAGACTTTTCCAAGGACTCGACTATGCACCGCCCAGAGTGGGACTCGAACCCATGACCTTCTGATCCGAAAGCGAGTGACATACTACAAGACCACATAGCCACAAAATAGATAGAATAGCAGGAATTTCGCCATAATCAGGAGAGAGGATATCTGCATAGATATACAAATTTTACAAAAAACAAAAACATCAAGGACTCGATTCCATCTTCCTCGATAATGATACGAACATCTCCATACCTTGTACATTCTCTCCTAGGGTTGCCATGACATTTGACGTTGATTCACTGGTATCGCCTTGTCGGGTATCGCCTTGTCGGGTATCCCCTTGTCGGGTATCGCCTTGTCGGGTATCGCCTTGTCGGTATCGCCTTGTCGGGTATCGCCTTGTCGGGTATCGCCTTGTCGGGTATCGCCTTGTCCGGTATCGCCTTGTCTGGTATCGTCTTGTCGTCTCAACGGATCAATTACTCAAGCACTGGCATTCCAACTCTGAAGTCAAACATAGAATTATATCAAAGTAAATTAATTTAGGAATATTTTGGCCACACAGAATTATAAATGAAATTCTAAGAGAAAAGACAGCGATACAGTGTGAGTATAGCTATAACTTTATTAAGAGACGCAGAGGGAGATGGCTGGGACATGTAACCATAAGGGAGGCAACTGCTTTGCCACAAACTGCCCTGCGCAGGACGGCTGATGGCAAAAGACAAAGAGGCCACAGACCCACAGAAACCCTGGAGAATTTAAAGAGTCTGGCCTAACCTGGAACAGCACACTTGTGTCCATGCAGCCGACAGACAGAAATGGAAGTCCTTGGTAGATGCCTTATGGACCCCATGGCTTGATGAGGATTTAGTAAGTATATAATTTATAATTATTACTTCCTGACTTTATAATAATAACTATGGCAAATCATGAAAGAATCAACAGTTAGCCATATCATCATCACTAAAAGTAAAAGCTAAATATGCCTAAGTGAGCGGGTCAAACTATAACTATAATGAAAATATAGGGAGTAAAAATGGAATCTTGTGAATTGTTTCAGATTATGTCATAAAAAAAAAAGAACCACGTTATCATTCCTGGGTGGAAAGGGTGGTCAGAAAAAATTACGACTTCACCCGGGGTTGATCTTGGTACTTTGAGATAGGGTCTTATCTAAAAAAGGGTAGCAAGCAATTGGTATCGTTTGTTCAACGCTATAGAAACTGATCAAGATAAAATCCGACTCGATGGCTCTGAAGGACCTTTTTGTCTTTTTAAATTTAACATGATATGGAACCACAATCGGGCCAGGTAATCATCCCAGCTCAAGTCTGCATTACGTCGTTATCGGTGAATTTTGGAGGATATAAATACATTTTTCTCTCAACAAAAAAAAGTTTGTACAGAAATTTTTTTAAAGTTAGGTGATATTCTTAAATTGAAATTAATTAAATTATTTATGGACCAACCTAAGGATTAACTATTACTATTAACAAAATTCAAAATGAATGAATGATACCCAACATTGGTCATTTATTTTTTAATTCTTAACTAAAGTAAAATTCTGAGTGGATCAATTCTAATTCTAAATACCTGCAAAACGCAAAGTTTCCTGGTCGCCGCGAGATGCTGGTTTGGAGGCAGCAAAGAGATCGCAGATTCTCGGTCTCAGTCAATAAAATTTGACAGAAATTTTCAAAAGAAAAAGTATCCGTAGTCGTACACTTCTCTCGAAATGAGTGGGAGAGAAACTGAAACAAATAATGTTTGTGTAATGTATCAAATGTTATTTCAAGTCCCATTCCATCTGATTGGTTCAACTTAAGATGTTGTGAGTTTGAACATTGTATTAGTTTAGCATGGCATTAGATATAAATTATAATAAATAGAACTTTAGTAATTTGAAAATTTGAATTTCAAAAAAATAAATGAAATTGAAATGTGTAAGTTGTAAGTGTAACAGTAACACTGACACAATGTAAAATAACAAAAAGGTTGGAGAACTTACTTCTAGAAGGCAAATGGCGATCAACACCAATGGTGTACACGATTGATATTTTATTTTGGAGCTGGTCAAAAAAAGGAAAACAAATTAATTCCCATAATAAAATAATAATATTATGTCGTAATATTATCTCAAAGTTTCGTTTTCATTCATTAGCAGCCCAAGGCCCAAGAAAATCTTTGTTTAAGTTTCCTTTTATAAAAGAGTTACTTTGTCAATGACTAGAGTGTGGTCCAAGTATTATAATAATAAATAATTAACGCTTCCTTAGTCACCAGCCCTTTCATATATTTTTCCGTTTCCAGTCTAATTGTCTTTTACATTTGATAACGTAAATTAAATCATCATTCGGGAAACTTGGCGACGACTTCACCAATTCTTTATTCATTAAATACAATGGGTTTTACTAAGGGTTTTGTCCCTACCAATACAAATAAAAAAGTTAAATAGGGACCAGGGCGTCATTTCGCTATTCAGGGTGTCGTTATCGAGAGGTTTCTTAATTTAAAACCTCAATTTTGATTATTATCTACCACAATAAATAGTCCACTCATTGTCCAGTATTGTGATACCAATATTATTTGGACCATATTATTTTTAGTCAATTTGAACGACTCTGTAGTGGTCAGGAATTGCCTTCTCTCCCTTGACAACAAAATATTACCCTCTTCAATAAAAACAGCATAAAAAGATAGAAAGAGTGCAATGTTGTTAGTATAGTAAACAATTGGAGGGGTGTTATTTTCGGCAACTGGGTAATTTGTGTATGTTGAAAGGTGCTCTTTTATTATCTTGCCTCATTTCTTGTAGATAACAAGTATTGAGTAATGTCAGATACAATCAATGTTGATAAGTGATTGCCTCATAGCATGTCCGTTACAGTCGAGTTAATCATTCTTTTCTAGACTAGACGGTCTAGCAAGTCAAATCACAAATCAATTCAAACTCTTAGTCTTAAAACTAATAAACAAAAGCTCCTCATCCTCTTACTCTTACTCTTACAAACTTACTTCTACACCTGCACTTGTATTTCTGATATCGGAAACTCAATTAACTGAATAAAAAAGAAAAAGAACAAATAAATATACAACGAAAGGAGGAGAAAACGGTTAGTATGTTTATTCTTTTTTTCTTTCTACCTCTTCCCGTTCGGTTACCGATATTTAATTTTCTTACATTTTTCTTTTATACAGAGTGCATATTACAGTAATTGTTTTTTATCATTAGGTAAGTTATTCGTAGTTTGCTAGTTGCTGTTGCAAGTCCCCTACCAAAGCATTACATTTAATTACAAAATAATGTATATATGATGATATATTAAATAATAATAATAATATTAATAATAATAATAATAATAATAATAATAATAATAATAATAATAATAATAATAATAGTAGATAATAATGCTAATATTAATAATGGAAAATTTAAAAAACAAAACAAAAACCGCCATCTACAAGTGCAGAGATAAAAAAATATCAGAGTTAAGGAGCGCTCCACATCAGGAAGTAAATAAAAAAGGGAAAGTAACAATTTGATTGATTAATCTTTTTTTCCTCCCCAGAAACAACTAGTCGTTGGCTGGCAATATAAGGAGGAACAGATAGTCAGTGGTGAATTTTGTTTCCCAATTATTCATCAATCATGGCTTACTCAAATTGCTCAAGTTTTCCTGATGATCCTAAAAAATGTGTAAGTTTGAATTTGAAAGGAAAATCTAGTATGTACTAGTAGCTCAGTTGGGGTTTGAATCAAATTGATTCAATGCAGAGTTTTTTGTTATTCTTGTTTCTTTGGGGGTATTTTTTTTTTTTTTTTTGTTTTATTTCCCACATTTCTTTGTTCACCTGACAGCAGTGGCTGGCTATCTGAAAATTAGGTCTGGTGAAAAGCTCTTTGCAATGGACTTACTAGCATCCTATCCAATAGGTAGAAAGCAGATCGTTTTTGCCCAAGTTATCAACAGAAGCCAGTATATAAACTCTAGCGTTAAAAACTTCATAAAGGGAGTGAAAAATTACATGACAGATTCTCATAATAAAATAATCTATATCACATTTATCCACAAACCTGTACAAAAATCATTCATTATATTAGGAAATGGCTTTTGAAAGGAAAATATGGGGCCTGTAGAATATACCCCTATATGGAACCTGTAGAATCTATCCCTATATAGGACCTGTAGAATATATCCCTATACGGGCCCTGTAGAATATATCCCTATATGGAACCTGTAGAATCTATCCCTATATAGGACCTGTAGAATATATCCCTATACGGGCCCTGTAGAATATATCCCTATATGGAACCTGTAGAATCTATCCCTAAATAGGACCTGTAGAATATACCCCTATATGGAACCTGTAGAATATATCCCTATATGAGACCTGTAGAATATATCCCTATATGGGCCCTGTAGAATATATCCCTATATGGGCCCTGTAGAATATATCCCTATATGGGGCCTGTAGAATATACCCCTATATGGAACCTGTAGAATATATCCCTATATAGGACCTGTAGAATATACCCCTATATGGAACCTGTAGAATCTATCCCTATATAGGACCTGTAGAATATACCCCTATATGGAACCTGTAGAATCTATCCCTATATAGGACCTGTAGAATATATCCCTATATGGGGCCTGTAGAATATACCCCTATATGGAACCTGTAGAATATATCCCTATATAGGACCTGTAGAATATATCCCTATATGGAACCTGTAGAATATATCCCTATATGGAACCTGTAAAATATATCCCTATATAGGACCTGTAGAATATATCCCTATATGGGACCTGTAGAATATACCCCTATATGGAACCTGTAGAATCTATCCCTATATAGGACCTGTAGAATATATCCCTGTATGGGACCTGTAGAATATATCCCTATATGGGACCTGTAGAATATATCCCTATATGGGACCTGTAGAATATATCCCTTTATGGGCCCTGTAGAATATATCCCTATATGGGCCTGTAGATATATCCCTATATGGGACCTGTAGAATATATCCCTTTATGGGCCCTGTAGAATATATCCCTTTATGGGACCTGTAGAATATATCCCTATATGGGACCTGTAGAATATATCCCTATATGGGACCTGCAGAATATATCCCTTTATGGGCCCTGTAGAATATATCCCTATATGGGACCTGTAGAATATATCCCTATATGGAACCTGTAGAATATATCTCTATATAGGACCTGTAGAATATATCCCTATATGGGGCCTGTAGAATATACCCCTATATGGAACCTGTAGAATATATCCCTGTATGGGACCTGTAGAATCTATCCCTATATGGGACCTGTAGAATATATCCCTATATGGGACCTGTAGAATATATCCCTATATGGGACCTGTAGAATATATCCCTATATGGGACCTGTAGAATATATCCCTATGACCTGTAGAAATCCCTATATAGGACCTGTAGAATATATCCCTATATGGGCCCTGTAGAATATATCCCTATATGGGCCCTGTAGAATATATCCCTATATGGGCCCTGTAGAATATATCCCTATATAGGACCTGTAGAATATATCCCTATATGGGACCTGTAGAATATATCCCTTTATGGGCCCTGTAGAATATATCCCTATATGAGACCTGTAGAATATATACCTTTATGGGGTGTAGAATCTATCCCTATATGAGACCTGTAGAATATATCCTTATATGGGACCTGTAGAATATATCCCTATATGGGACCTGTAGAATATATCCCTTTATGGGCCCTGTAGAATATATCCCTATATGGGACCTGTAGAATATATCCCTATATTGGACCTGTAGAACATATCCCTTTATGGGCCCTGTAGAATATATCCCTATATGAGACCTGTAGAATATATCCCTATATGGGCCCTGTAGAATATATCCCTATATGGGCCCTGTAGAATATATCCCTATATGGGGCCTGTAGAATATACCCCTATATGGAACCTGTAGAATATATCCCTATAAAGGACCTGTAGAATATATCCCTTTATGGGACCCTTAGAATATATCCCTTTATGGGACCTGTAGAATATATCCCTATATGGGACCTGTAGAATATATCCCTATATGGGACCTGTAGAATATATCCCTATATGGAACCTGTAGAATATATCCCTATATGGGACCTGTAGAATATATACCTATATGAGACCTGTAGAATATATACCTGTATGAGACCTGTAGAATATATCCCTATATGGAACCTGTAGAATATATCCCTGTATGAGACCTGTAGAATATATACCTGTATGAGACCTGTAGAATGTATACCTATATGAGACCTGTAGAATATATACCTGTATGAGACCTGTAGAATATATACCTATATGGGACCTGTAGAATATATCCCTATATGGGACCTGTAGAATATATCTCTATATAGGACCTGTAGAATATATCCCTAAATGGGACCTGTAGAATATATCCCTGTTCTTATCTTATTGGGTTTTATTTTTTTTTTTGGCAAAGCGCTTAGAGCCAAACATTTATTAAGCTCTATATAATTGCTTGTTATTATTATTAGATATTCAAAGTTAGATATTTCTCATTCTGGACTTTTCAAAACATAAATTATGTGTGTATGTACTTGCTTTGACAATCCAGACTAAGAAACTGTGATTTTGTTTTTGCATCAGGTTAATACTACAATGTGATTTGCGTTTTCAGGATATTTTGGTGGCTGTAAGAAGAACGTTTGGGTCTATTTCCCTGGTTGCATGGTAAGTAACTCCTTCTGTGATCGGTTGTTTAGTTGTGATTGCTTTCAAATAAATGAAGATACTGATGGGGACCCCACAGGGTGCAGGATTAGTCTATGAACGGAAGCATGTTGACCTCCCAGCAGCAGTTTCAGGAAAAGACTCAAAAGAGTTAATAAAAAATGAGAGTAAAATGTATGCTTTATAAATTCCTTCCTAATTCTGTGAACCTTCTGTGCAGCTATGGGGTCTTGTGGAATGGCAGGCACCTTTGGACTGGAAGGTCCAGGGTTCGTGTCCCACTCTGAGAGGTGCATTGTTGAGTCCTTGGAAAAGGATCTGTACTCACATTCTCTCACCGTACTCCGGTGTAAAATGAGCTCCTGGTCGTTAACAGCGTTGTCTCTGTTGGAAAAAAAATTGTAATATCGCCTTATATGCATCATGTCTCGTCCTATATTTAAGTGTTGATACTGGCTAGGGGCCCCTTATAAAGTGCTTTGAGCATGTTTAGTGAGTTAGGCGCTGTATAAATGCTGGGGTTATTTTTTTGTTGCTGTTGATTTTGTTTGTTTTTTCCTTTCCATCTATATTTTTCTACTCATCTCTATTTGCAGCTTGTTCATGATCTTCGTCATTTGGCTTTTCAGGAGATACGTTGCCTTTTCACAGGTAATACCAAAACATTAGCTTTCTCATGTGATACTGTTAGTTATAACCTTTTGGGCCATATGAAAACTAATTTTTAAATTTTATTTCATACAGTACAAGTCACTTGTTAGGCAGGCTTTTTGTATGATGATGATAATAATATAATTTGTTCATAGAAAAATGATAGTTATTGGCCAGGAAAGACTTAAATGAACTCTTGAACTTGTTTCAAAAATAAAAAAAAGTAGTCCTTCAGAGCCATTAGGCCCATGGAGCCACAGTTTATATCAGTTTCTATAGCGTGAAACAGACCATAGCAATTGTTTGCTATCCTTTGGATAGGATGCTAGTCTATCACAAAGTGCTGTCCACCAAATCTAATAGACCCAGCAACCCATTCACTGCTGGGTGGGCAAGGGGGTCAGAAAATAAATCTCAACTTTACCCGGGATCAATCTCAGTCCCTTTGCACGTGAAGCGAGTGCTCTACCAACTGAACTATCGGGACTACAACTATAAATAAAATAGAATTACCATTGTGAGGTGTAAAACTATCTTTATTGACATCAATAGTATTGTTATATATTTTCTTTCAAGGGTTTTGAGCTCAGAACATTCGATGATTTTTAAAAAAAAATTTTTTACGCTGTTATAGTCATTTTTGTACATAAAGCAAATTTGTTTTGTTTTGTTTTGTTTTTTAAATTATTTTCTATCCACAGAGATTGATTCTGTACCTGAGTATCGCTGCCTGTCTGGAAAGCATTTCCTTCTTAATGGTAAATATGAAAGATTCAATCAATTATTTCTCGTGGAATTCTTAACTTAACTTGAGCTTTTATATAGCGCATTATCCACTAAACATGCTCAAAAGTGCTTTACAAGGGATCCCTGGACAACAGCAACACTTAACATGTAGGACGGGACATGACGCCTTTTAGGCGATATTTCAGTTTTTTCGCTGTTAACAGGCCAGGTACTAATTTTACACCTGAGTACGGTTAGAGAATGTGAGTAAAGAGCCTTTTCCAAGGACTCAACTATGTGCTGAGAGAGACTCGAACCCGGGACCTTCCAATCCGAAAGCGAGTGTCATACCACTAGACCACATAGCCACTTGTTACACGTCAGTATTTTGTAATTGGACAGTGTGTATCAGACTAATTTTTCTTGTTCATTAAGTATTGAATAAATCGACAATGCATATCACGCGCATATCTTCATTTGACTCATTTTTTAAAAAACATTTATTAGCAAACTATGAGAGATGTCGTATAACTATCTTTATTAAAATTTTTGTTTTGTTTTAAATCTCCGTGACAACCAACTCTTTATAAGTATTGATATAATTTGCTTGAGGAAGTGGGGGGGGGGGGGGGGGGGGGTATCATTGCCTAGTAATTATTTATTTAAAAATTTGATAATTGATGGGGTAATTGAGAGCGAATTCGGGGAGAGGGGGGGGGATGTACTAGATTTGACATTGTATAATATTAGGGCGATGTGACGCACCTTAGTTTAAAGATAATTTGAATAAATTTGCATATTTTTCTCTTTATTTATATTTTTGTTTTAGGCAGCTGAAGAAGATGATGGAAGTTATTGTGATTTCCAAGGATGGTTCATGACATTTTTCAGTAAGTGACTCCCAATAGTTATTGACAAACAACATCATTTTACTGCCCTACACAAACAATATACTGTTTTATATTTTGGCCAAAAAGCATTTTCATACTTTATTTATCAAATGATGAAAGAACCACCAACTCGTCAAAAATTCTTATACCTGAGACCTCAAAAGTGTCAATTTCATTGTAAAATAGTCCTTCAGAGCTATTAGGACAGAGTTTATATTCCTATCCTTTGGATAGGACGCTTGTCTAAGAGACCCAGCTACCCAATCATCTAAAAATCTTGACTTCACCAGGGATTAATAATAATAATAATAACTATAATAATAATAATATATACTTGATTTATCCAAAAAAATTGAAATTCGTTTACAGATGTGGCATGCATGAAAATGTATAAACACAAAGTTGAGAATCTATGGCGACAATGTATACATATATATATGCATATGCACAAAAATTGTAAAAATATAGCAGTTAATTGTAGTTCCTTTAGGTGTGAATCACGTACTCTACCAACTGAGCAATCAAGGCCCCTAACTTCAGTGTATGGCAGTTTGTATGCCCCATGCGTAGATTGTCCAAACATCCCAGTGTCAAACATGCCAATCAAACACCATGAGGATAAAACAGAAAGTAACACTGTCTGTGTTAGTTGACCTTATGAAATTCCTTTCTTATTGTTTTTCTATTTATTTATTCATTCATTTATTTATTTATTTATATATTTATTTATTTGTTAGTTAATTAGTTAATCAATTTATTTATTCATATGCTTTTATTTATTTATATATTTATCAATATATGTTATTTATGTGTTGATTTATTTGTTCTTTTATTCATTTATATATTTCTTTTATTTATTCATTTATTTATTGGTGTATTTATCTATTTATTTAATTTTGTTTTCAGGTTGGCAGGTGTTGCTATTGGTGACCTGCATGACTTTCAACTTATTCATGAATGTCATCAAACTCAGAACAACAGAGAAATACGAATGGTGAGAAACTTAATTGTGCAAACCAATTTGAACTAAACTGGCAAAGTTGTCGCAAATACTTCCTCAGTCCTATTCACCAACAAAACCTCTCACCACCCACCCTGTAGAATAATGAAAAATAACATAATAAGATTAAATGTTAACATGTATATAGCTCACATTTATTTTGATCTCTCCATGAAGCTGTCATATTCATTTTGTTTATTACACCAGAACAAGTAGACATACAATGAAATTCACGCACTCAAAGAAAAACCCATTCAAAAATACTAAAACACCAATCTACAAACTCAAACATCTTCAAATATGTGACCCTCCGCCTCGAACCGGTATTAAGTCGGGATTTGGAAAACGAAGAAAACCGGTTTTAAAGTGGAAATGGTCAAAATTATCAAATTTCAGTTTTTGGTTGTTTCAGAAACTACAATAATTTTTCTACATGAAAACATAATAATTCAACATAAACATTGACGATAAGTTATATAAATTTCAAGTTTGAAAATGCAACTATCAGTGACACATTCAAAACGAGAGTTGACTTTCTCTCAGAGAGCCACCCTTTCCAAAGCTTAGTAATACCGAGTCTTTTTCTCCACCAATAAGATGTAAGATATCACAGCAAAGGGCGTGTCTTTATCTATCTCAAGAGAAAGCACGACTGTTTCCACAATTTCATGGTTCAACCAATAATGAACTTTAAAAACTGTAAACAAGTCTAGGTTTTTCCCTGACAACCTTACAAATGAATGATTCTGATTGGTCAACGCTCATCACATGCGCTGTGGACTGTAGGCCATAATGCTCGAGCGATGCTTCATGACGTCAACATGCGTGTGTTACATACGTGTGTGTTTGTGCATTTTGATACACACCACATGCTTTTATATCTGTGTTGTATTGGGTAATGATTGAGGTGGGGGTCCTCCTTTGTCCCTCTTTTATTCATGAAATTATAGGATATGCTAAGACTTAATAGGACAACAGTTGCCTAATCTTACACTTACAGAGGATAAACATTTACTTTTAAGTACAAAAGCAGAATAATAGATATAGCCTTCAACAATTAATGAACTGTAACTAAAAAATGAAATGGATAGATAAACAGACAGACAGACAAACCTATTAATGGATAGATAGATATGTAGATAGATAGATAGATAGTTAGATAGACAGACAGACAGACATATAGATAGATAGATAGATGGATGGATGGATGGATGAGTAGATAGATAGGTGGATAGATAGATAGATGAAGGGGAGAGAGAGACAAACAGAGAGAGGGAGAGAGAGAGGGGGAGAGAGAGAGAGAGAGAGAGAGAGAGAGAGAGAGAGAGAGAGAGAGAGAGAAAGAGAGAGAGATGTTCGTTTTGTCGTGCTTTCTTTGTATACTGAAAGAAAGGGGGGGGGGGGGGGGGGGGGGGGGTTCTTTTTAGACAATGAACAATGTGGTGGAACGCTAAGGAAAACTTGAGAGATTCAATAACATGTTTTCATGTAAGTCACTACACAATAAGCCCCACCCCTCCTCCTCAAGCTGTTATCTGACTCAAAATGAAAACAATGCAATGATTGATTTGACCAGCCCATTTCTTTAATTGCAATCTCATTGGTCAATATGTTTCCAGTTGATTGACTATGACTTACTTTGTAACAAAATGCTTTCTTTAAACTATCCCTACAATTCTTTGCTCCGCCTCCATCCCTTTCTTCATGTCTACCTCACTCTCTCCGTCTCCCTTTAGTTTCTTTCACACATACAAACACACACACACACACACATACACTTATACAGGTTTCAATCTTTATTATATTTCCCTCGCGAACTCTTAACACAAGCAGTCTCTCTCCCCTCCCCCTCTCGCTCCTCTTTTTCTCTATATCTCTCTCTCTTTCTCTCTCTCTCTCTCTCTCTCTCTCTCTTTCTCTCTCTCTCTCTCTCTCTCTCTCATGTGTGTCTGTTTGTGTGTGTGTGTGTGTGTGTGTGTGCGTGCGTGTGTGTGTGTGTGTGTGTATTTTACTCTCTCATTCTCTCTCTTCCTCTCTAATCCTCTTTCTTGATAATTTTTTCCCTGCCCACCCGGCTTCACGTAGTTTCAAAACTGTACTTTCAAATTTCAACCTTCTTTAACTTTTGGCATTTTGAAATCGTATTTTCTCTATTAAATAAGACAAAAAATTCACATTAATAATTCTTATTTCATTGATTTTTTATTTAAATATCAAAAATTCTTGAAAAAGTGAGCAATTGTCGGCGTTTTTTTTTCCAGTGTTATATTTGTTTTAAGAACATCTTACATAATAATGAATAACTACAAAAGCAATAATTGAATTGTTTCAAAAATTTGTATGTACATTAGTAAATGTATAAGCTAAGCTCATGCCAAATTTCACTATTCTCGTCAAATATTTGATGTCCGTATCTAAGGAGTTATCTTTGCCCATTAATTTAACTGTGCGTGAAAACGGTGCCTCACTTCAAAGTCGATTTTCTTAAAACTTGGTTTTCACACTCTCCCTACTTCAAACGGTCATATCTCGACAATAAATAATCAGAATTATATAAATTTGGTATCAAATTTTGAAGCATAAAATAAGCTGTGATTGGGTACCAAAAACCCAAAATTGAAAAATCCGACTTAATACCGTTTCGAGGCGGAGGGTCACATATTCATTTGCACTCCGCATTATCAAAGACTGGAATGCTCTTCCCGAATCATGTGTGAACACAACAGATTTAGAAACATTCAAACAAAGATTATTAAAATTCTTCAGCCTAGCTCTGCCCTCGAATACAAATACTCAGAATTGAGTCGACTTTGAGTACCATTCAGATTCAGATTCAGATACTTTTTACAGTCCACAGCTTCTAGCAGTTTAGTATCACTTTGACTTTGGGGACAAGTAGATTAAAAAACAAAAAGAGTCAAGACTGCATTGTCTGATCAACTTGCAAACAGAAAACATTAAGTTGATAAACCGATTCACTCGCTCATTCAGTCTTTCCCATGACACAGATGGTCATAGGAGGAACTTGCAGGATGCAGCCTTCACAATCGGGTGCTACACATCTCAGTCATATCAGCTTGTATGATGTCAATCCTGTTTATTCCTTGATGTTTTCCTGTCACGTTTTCTTTTGTTTTTTCTCCGCCTTGCCTTAGATAACTGTCTTACAAAAGCTGTCATGTCTGACAGGATGTCCAAACCATGCACATTTCTGTCTTTTAACCATTGCTTGCAATGTCTTCCTGCCAGCTTTTCCACATCTTCAAGAACCCTTTGTCCTCCTCTTTTTGACCTTCCATAACTGTCTTGCACAACTGTCATTCTGACAGATGTCCAAACCTGCACATTCTGTCTTTACCATTGCTTCAATTCTCTGCAGCTTCACATCTTCAGACCTTTGTCTCCTCTCTCTTTGACCTTCATAATGTTTGCACAAACTGCCATGCTGACAGACCAAACCATGAAAATTTCTGTCTTTTCCTGTCTTCCCGCCATCTTTTCCACATTGTCAAGAACCGATTGGTAAGAGATGAATCAGAATCTTACAAATGCAGTTTTTTATAATCCCAGGCTCTCTAGTTCTAAAAGGTTTATGGGTAAAAAATGATGAGGTTAGAGGAAAGGGTTTTGTTTCATTCAATATTTCACAATTTCATTTCTCTTTATCTGATTCTGACCCCAGGTTGTATCTAGGAATTTGTATCTTTGTGCCTTTAGCCATATCCTGCCTGCCTTTCATAGGACATCAATATGGACCATCTGGTGCCTGGTGGTAAGTGTGATTCGTGAAAGTTTTAAAAAGAATTTATACTGCATGAATTGTATGCTTAGACTGAGGCCACACTACAGGCGATGCAAAGAGAAATGGACAGGGTTAAGCGAAGCAGGAACATTGAATATATACCAAAATAAGATGACTGGCTACATCACCAGTGAAGAGAAGCGTGTCGCGAGAGCTTGAGCCATTTTCTTTCACAACAAAATCTTGACTGTTTCTGGGATTGATCTTAAGTCCCTTTGCACGTGAAGCGAGTGCTTTACAAGTTTAGGTATTGAGACCCCCCCTCGCTCTCAGTGAACCCACATGATAAAATCTCTTGCTTCACCACCATTTCACTTCCCATCACCTGTTGTATGGTCTCGGCCTTAGATAATGATGATCAATGTGAATCAAATCTTAAAAGCTAACATTTCATTGAAACAAAAAACAACAATGTCTTCATCAACCATTTTTGAGTATTTTTATATCAATACCATGGATACATGTATCAAAGGTATAGGAGGAAGGAAGTTGACGTCACTCAGCTTTTTGTTATTATTTTTAGACAGCCTGTTTGTGATAAGTTCTCACTAGATTATATCATTCAGACATTTAACGTTCAAAGTTTCACATACTTTTTGTGTGTTAGTATATTCTATCTAGCTGGCAGATGTTGTGAGCATTCTATTTAAAGGTGTAGCATCAATATTATACGACTCGTCATCTCAAAACAGGTTTATGTCGGGGTGGATTCAGGCTTGTCAAGTGAAATTAGAATAAAAACGATTTTTAAAAAAATCGAATTTTGTGTTTGTTTGCAATTGAAGAAATTGTATATAAATTATTTTTGGTATTTTCCTTTGTTTATTTATTGATTTTACCTGTATTGAATGGAAATTCCATGTAAATGTATATTTCATATTGACAATTGCCTAAAATAAACCTTTGAATCTTTAATCTTGTATTAGTCGCCCACATCCTCTAACCGGTGTTATGTTGGAGTGGAGTGGAAACCAATGTGTCAAGTTTAAACTTAAAATGATCAGACATATAAAAAAAAGCAATTTCTTTAGATTTACCTCCCTTTATGAATCTATATTTATTTTACTCAATAATAGACATGAACTTTGACCTAAGTTCCATTTTTTAAACTATAAGAATCTAATGTCAACATGAATATCACTCTGACATGATATAACACCCATTAGGGATATTAGGTCACTTATTTATGTAGTAGTGCAGTTATGTGATCAAGTGGTATGACACACGCCTTTGGATCGGAAGATTTTGGGTTCGAGGTCTGCTCTGAAGGGCACATAGTTTAGTCCAGGGAGGTTCTTTACTCACATTCTCTTACTGTACTCAGGTGTAACATGAATTCCTTGCTGTTAACAGCATTGTCTCTGTCTGAAAAAAAATGGTAATATCTCCTCTCACATGTTAAGTGTTGCTTTTGGCTATGGACCCCTTGTAAAGGCCTTTGAGCCACTTAGTGGATATTTCGCTATATCATCATCATCATTGTCTTTTTCACCCTGGGTGAGGGTATAGGGCACAGACAAACAGTTTCCATCCTTCTCTATCTTGAGCTAACTTTGAATTTTTAATGATTTATTTCATCATGATGGTTTTATCTGTTCTACTCCTCAGTTGGCTCAGAGGAAATACAAGTTGGAGAATGGGCATGTAAGCATCGTTACATCATTTCATTGTTACAATATTTATTTCTTTTAAAATTATATTTTGCATAGTAGTCTATCAGAGCCTATGGAGCCAGAGTTTGTCCTGGTCTCTATATCGCGAAACGGACAAAAGTAATTGCTTGCTATCCTATGGATAGGACGCTAGTCTATCACAAAGTACTTTCCATCAGATCTAATAGAACCAACTACCCCTTCACTGCTGGGTAGACAGGGGGATCAGAAAAATAAATATCGACTGCACCCGAGATTGATCTCGGTCCCTTTATATGTGAAGCGTGTGCTCTATCAACTGAGCTATCGGGACTCAACTTTAAATAGTGCACCAGTCTAAAAGGTCATGGTTCAATTTCTGCTCTTATAAAATTGTGCGACTATGTGGTTATATTGTGTGACACTTGCCTTCGGATTGGAAGGTCCTGGGTTCAAGTTCTACTGCAAGCAGCACATAGTTGAATCCTTGGAAAAGATTCTTTACTCACATTCTCTCAGGTGTAAAATAAATACCTGACTGTTAACAGCATTGTCTCTGTTGGAATAAAAAATTATAATATTGCCTAACAGGCGTCATGTCTCATCCTGCATGTTAAGTGTTGCTGTTGACTAGGGACTCCTTGTAAAGTGCTTTGAACACAATGGTTATTGCGCTATATAAATTCTAATTTAAAAAAAAAAAAAGTTTAAAAAAAAATTTTTTTCTTTAAATTGCAAATTACTCACAAAATAATGGAAAGTTATAAAATGCCTTTTTTTGTTTTCTTCTAGTTATCGTTAGCTATTATTCTATTATTTCCAGATGGTACGGACCTCTCTTTGTCACCCTGACTGGACTAGCACTGACTTACACATACATTATCTATTCTCTCAATAGGAAGGTAAGCTATCCCTTATCTTTTCCTTACTTAATGGCGGTGTCGAAAGCACCGTCAAACACCTAAAAACAAACAAACAATGGTGGTTGTAGTTGTAGATATTGTAAAGGTAGTAGTTGTAGTAGTAGTAGTATTAGTAGTAGTTGTAGTAGTAGTAGATGTAGATAGTGTAGTAGTAGTAGTAGTATAGTATAGTAGTGTAGTAGTAGTAGTAGTAGTAGTAGTAGTATAGTAGTAGTAGTAGTAGTAGTAGTAGTAGTAGTAGTAGTAGTAGTAGTAGTATAGTAGTAGTATAGTAGTAGTATTTAGTAGTAGTAGTAGTAGTAGTTAGTAGTATAGTATTAGTAGTTAGTAGTAGTAGTAGTAGTAGTAGTAGTAGTAGTAGTAGTAGTAGTAGTAGTAGTATAGTAGTAGTAGTAGTAAGTAGTAGTAGTAGTAGTATAGTAGTATAGTAGTAGTAGTAGTAGTAGTAGTAGTAGTAGTAGTAGTAGTAGTAGTAGTAGTAGGTGAAAATGAGGATAATAATGTCAATAATAATAATAATGATAATAATAATAATAATAATAATAATAATAATAATAATAATAATAATAATAATAATAATAATAATAATAATAATAATTATAACAATAATAATAATCATAATCATAATATTGATGATGATAATGGTAATAAAGTAATAATAATAATATTACTAGTGATAATAACAATAATAATAATGATGATGATGATGATATAATAATGATGATAATACAATTTATGGTGATGGCAGTGATGATGATGATGATGTTGAGGAGAAGAAGGCATGTCATCATAAGATACAGATCTCTCCGTTCTATGACAGTGGCCTGTCTGTAATGCCACATGTTTAATCCTTTAAAGTTCCATTCTAATCACATATTATATTATTTTGCTCTTTTTCAGAGAAGTTTTTAAGAATTTATTCCAATCAAGATTTCTTGAAAAATGAGAGTCACACTGTTATTTTGGTTAAAATAGATTTTCAATCATGACAAGATGCATAGTGGGAAATCTTTTGTATTTGTCATCTTTGGTAACCTATATCCTATTTCACCTGTCTTTCCAGGCGTCCAACTGGCACGGTACCTATGACCCAGATACAGACAGAGAATACGTACGTATCAGATCCCACGTTAGATCAAATCAACAGCGCTGTGTGTAAGAAACGGTGGTAGAAGACAATGCAGAAAGGGAAAATTATGAACAAATCAGCCTGCCTCGACTTGGCCTATCTAGGCACGCTGGTTTGTTTGTTATGTTTTTTTTTTGGTGGGAAAATTTTTTCTGTATTTTTCTTTTTTTCTTGAGCTTTGAGTTTTTATAAAACGCAATACCCATGAAACGTGCTCATCAAAGAGCTTTACAAAAGGCCCCTGACCAACAGCAACATGTAACATGTAAAACGAGACATGATGCCTGTTAGGCGACATTACAATGCTGTTAACAGCCAGGTAGTCATTTTACACCTGAGTACTGTGAGAGAATGTGAGTAAAGAGACTTTTCCAAAGACTAAACTATGTGCTGCTCAGAGCGGGACTCGAACCCAGGACGTTTCAATCCGAAGGCGAGTGTCATACCACTAGACCACATAGCAATATTGTTAGACAATGCAGAAAGAAAAATAAAGAAAATAATCACCCCCCCCCCCCCTCCCAAAAAAAAATCAGCCTGCCGCCACTGTGGCAGGCAAAACAGGTTAATTTTTTGGAGATGATATTTTCTTGTATTTTTCTTTCTTTGTATGACACTGTTTCATACACACCTATGTTGCATTTTTTGGAGATGATGTTTTCTTGTATTTTTCTTTCTTTGTATGACACTGTTTCATACACACCTATGTTGCATTTTTTGGAGATGATATTTTCTTGTATTTTTCTTTCTTTGTATGACACTGTTTCATACACACCTATGTTGCATTTTTTGGAGATGATATTTTCTTGTATTTTCTTTCTTTGTATGACACTGTTTCATACACACCTATGTTGCATTTTTTGGAGATGATATTTTCTTGTATTTTTCTTTCTTTGTATGACACTGTTTCATACACACCTATGTTGTATTTTTTGGAGATGATGTTTTCTTGTATTTTTCTTTCTTTGTATGACACTGTTTCATACACACCTATGTTGCATTTTTTGGAGATGATATTTTCTTGTATTTTTCTTTCTTTGTATGACACTGTTTCATACACACCTGTGTTGCATTTTTGGGGGAAAATTTTTTCTTGTATTTTTCTTTTTTTCTTGAGCTTTGAACTTTTATAAAGCGCAAAATCCGCAAAACGTGCTCAAAGTCAAAACAAGTTAATTTTTTGGGGATAATTTTTTTTCTTGTATTTTTCTTTCTTTGTATGACACTGTTTCATACACAATATTTTCAAATTTTTATTCTTATTTCTGCTACTTGAAACCTATTTTTGCCCTTACTGCCTAAAGTCTATGATTTACTCACTAGCAATGTATAATGTTTGACAAAAAAAAAAAGAATTAAAAAAAAAAAAATTCCCTTTATTCATCCCTAAGGGGAGATTTTTCTTTATGGTCTATTCCAAGTGAAGACTGGAATAACGCAGGCATCAGTTGCAGTGCCGCACCGCAAAGTATTTTGCATTTTCTGTTTACCTCTTGCCTCTGTATGTGTAGAGTTGTAGAGTACATTGTGGATTCTGCGTGCTGTATAAATTAATCAGTGATGATACTCACAAAAAGTCAAAAAGGAGGAAAAGTCTCGGAAAAACGGAAAACTCACCTAGAACATTCTTGCACCACAGGAAAGTAGGCAGGATGACTTCTTTTGAGTACAATTTTAAAACGCCCGGAGTCCAGTAAAAGGAGAAAATTTTATATATATATTATTTTTTTTAAAAAGGAGGTATTTTTTAAAGATTTATTATATAAAAAAAAGTAAAAGGAGGAAATGAAGGAAATATCCGCGGATCGAGGATCTGAGGAGGAAAACCGAGGAAAGGAAAGAAAACCGCGGATTTCCGCGGATCCGCGGAAAAGTATCATCACTGATTAATTAAATATTACACATTACAGATTTATTTAGTTTTCCTATTTTTTAAGCTTTAGATTCTCTTATTTTCACTCGCTCGAACTCTTTCAGCGCTGAGGCTTTATTCGCATTTCCTTCAGAAAATGGCTGACACCTGATTGAGGCAGCATGAGAATGACAAGCTAAGACAAAGCGACATTTGAATTCGGTGCAAAAATACCCCCCCCCCCCCCCTAGGGCCCATTGAATGTTCTGATACCATTGGTTCAATTTACAGTACTTTTGTGGAAAGTTGGACTGGATTACATTATTATTTTTGCCTTTCAAGACCGGCTGCACTGTGCTGCCATTGGCCAATAAAACAGATTCTGCTGTGGCCGCAGAGTACGGCCAATGGCGCTGAAAGAGTTAATCTTATTTTTTCTTTGTGCTTTTGTCTGCAATTCTAAGCATTTTAATATCTGCTTCTTCGAACCTGAGTAATGAGTAATGTAGGACAATGTCTGATTTTCTCTAATTCTTATTCAGCGACTACTGAAGGAAGACATTGTGACTCTGAGGTTGTATCCCTTCATCTACATCGCCACCATGGTGTTCCCTCTCATTAACAGGTAGAAAGAATGTGTTTGTGTGTTTGTGTCTAAGTGTGTGTGTGTGCGTTTGAGAGATAGATAGATAGAGAGAGAGAGAGAGAGAGAGAGAGAGAGAGAGAGAGAGAGAGAGAGAGAGAGAGAGAGAGAGATTACTGAAGGAAGACATTGTGACTCTGAGGTTGTATCCCTTCATCTACATCGCCACCATGGTGTTCCCTCTCATTAACAGGTAGAAAGAATGTGTTTGTGTGTTTGTGTCTAAGTGTGTGTGTGTGTGTTTGAGAGATAGATAGAAGAGAGAGAGAGAGAGAGAGAGAGAGAGAGAGAGAGAGAGAGAGAGAGAGAGGAGAGAGAGAGAGGAGAGAGAGATTACTGAAGGAAGACATTGTGACTCTGAGCTTGTATCCCTTCATCTACATCGCCACAATTGTGTTCCCTCTCATTAACAGGTAGGAAGAATATATTTGTGTGTTTGTGTCTGTGTGTGTGTGTGTATTTGAGAGAGAGAGAGAGAGAGAGAGAGAGAGAGAGAGAGAGAGAGAGAGAGAGAGAGAGAGAGAGAGAGAGAGAGAGAGATATTCTTTTGGCTGATTTCACCAAATTAACTCATTTTGTCTTCTTCTTCTTCTTCTTCTTCTTCTTCTTCTTCTTCTTCTTCTTCTTCTTCTTCTTCTTCTTCTTCTTCTTCTTCTTCTTCTTCTTCTTCTTCTTCTTCTTCTTCTTCTTCTTCTTCTTCTTCTTCTTCTTCTTCTTCTTCTTCTTCTTCTTCTTTTCTTCTTTTCTTCTCTTCTCTTCTTCTTCTTTCTTCTTCTTCTTCTTCTTCTTTCTTCTTCTCTTCTTCTTCTTCTTCTTCTTCTTCTTCTTCTTCTTCTTTCTTCCTTTCTTCTTCTTCTTCTTCTTCTTCTTCTTCTTCTTCTTCTTCTTCTCTTCTTCTTCTTTCTTCTTCTTCTTCTTCTTCTTCTTCTTCTTCTTATTATTATTATTATTATTATTATTATTATATTATTATTAGTATTATTATTAGTATTATTATTATTATTATTATTATTATTATTATTATTATTATTATTATTATTATTATTATTATTATTATTATTATATTATTCATCTCAGTCTTTCTTCTTCTTCTTCTTCTTCTTCTTCTTCTTCTTCTTCTTCTTCTTCTTCTTCTTCTTCTTCTTCTTCTTCTTCTTCTTCTTCTTCTTCTTCTTCTTCTTCTTCAGAGAAATGAATTGTGTGGTTTCAACAAGAGGTTGATATAGACTATTAGAAATATGACTTATATTTTGTATTTTTTGTTTTCTAGAATTCAGAACGCTGCTGCCCCAGATAATCATGTTTTTGCCTTGGTCCTTCTTGCCTCCATCACATCCCCATTGCACGGTGAGTATTGAATGAGTGCCATTCTGTGGGGTTTTGTTTTGTGTGTGTGTGTTGTGAGTGTGTGTCTGTGTATATAGATAGTATGCGCTTGGCTAAGAAGCTCACAACATTGTCATCCGGAAGTATAACCGACCAACACACAAAACTATGTGTAACCATGAACTTTTATAGTCTGGTTAATACATTCTAGTGAGAATTACTCATGATCACGGATGGCAAAAAACAATAACAAAGACCTGAGTGACGTCATCTTCGTTCTATCTATATGTGTGTGTGTGTGTGTGTGTGTGTGTTAGTGTTTAAGTAATTTTTTCTTTTAGATTTTACATTTCACTCTTATTTTGTTTTCCTTGTTTGTGATTAATTATGTGTTGTCATGTGTTTTTTGTTCCGTGTTGTTTCTTATGTTATTTTCAAGATGCTATTTTAATATAGGTCTGGAACAAAGCGTGATTTTAGTAAATTTTTCAGAAGCCAGAAATTTGCACTTTTCCTCTATTACTATGTTAATAAGAATTTTTTTTCTTTTTTGAAATAAATGTTTTTCTGATGTCACTTCTTCTTTTTCATTATATTTTAATATTTGTAATCGTGATGATTTATGTAGGGGGCAGCGTGGCTCAGTGGTAAGGTCTTTGCTTCATACCCGGAAGGTACCGGGTTCGATCACTTGCCACTGCACTGTGTGGCCTTGAGCAAGTCACCTCACCCTAGCTCATTTGCGGTGCTACACTGCGGCTGACGCCTCGGTTATTCCAGTCTTCCCTTGAAATAGACCCTAGAGAAAAATTTCCCCTATGGGAGGAATAAAAGGAATTTTTTTATTTTTTAGATATGCCTTTTAGATAGGTTACACGAAGCCTATTTAAGTGTGAGTCTGTCAGTGTGTGTTTATGTGTGTGTGTGTGTGTTTCTTTTCTTTTTTTTTTTTTCACTTTTTGTTTCATTAATGTCTGTTTGCGTATATTATGTATGTGCTATAACCAAATGAAAAATTGCCTTCATGGACAATAAAGATATTATTATTATTATTATTATTATTATTATTATTATTATTATTATTATTATTATTATTATTATTATTATTATTATTAAAATAGAAAATCAATGTTTTTAAATGCTTTTCAAATGATATGTTGATGTTAAAACTATTACTTAAAAAAATTTCCCAACAGGGGCGCTGAATGCTTTGGTGTTTGGCCTGAATAAAGAAACATTTCAAAAGCTACGACCGGCTCAAATTAAGGTGAGTGGTACTCGGTCAGTGGTGATTTTGTTCTTACCTCCCTTTGCTCTTGATCTCTCAAACTTATAAACAGCTTGAGCTTTTATAGAGCGCATTATCCACTAAACGTGCTCAAAGCACTTTACAAGGGGTCCCTAGTCAACAGTAACACTTAACATGTAGAATGAGTCATGTCGCCTGTTAGGCGATATTACAAATTTTTTTTCAGACAGAAACACTGCTGTTAACGGCCAGGTATTCATTTTACACCTGAGTATGGTGAGAGGATATGAGTAAAGAGTCTTTTCCAAGGGCTCAACTATGCGTCGAGCGAGGCTCAAACCCAGGACCTTCCGATCCAAAAGGGAGTGTCATACCACAAGACCACATAGAATGCATACATGACTTGATGACATTTATGTAAGGGTTCCAATAGGTCAGTTGGTAGAGCATTCACTTCACAGCAAAGGGAATTAGATCAATCCCGGGTGCAGTTGACTTTTTTTTCTGACTCCCTTGTCTATCCAGCTGTGATTGGGTAGCTGGCTCTGATCGATCTGGTGGAAAGTACTTTTCGATAGACTCGTGTCGTATCCTGAGAATGTTTTCAACATATTCAATGCTGTTACCAACTTGTACTCATTTTACACCTGAGTACAATGAGATCATTTGTCTAATAAACAGCTTTGCACCATGGCAGTGGGACTCGAACCAGGGACCTTCAGGGTCAGAAGTCAAGTGGTCACACCACATGACCCCAAAGCTGCAGAAAGGGAAATCACTCCATTTATCTTTATTCCACAGTTGGCATTTCACGCCAAGCTTGCCCCAAGGAGTGTTATACAAGAATATCCCCAACCTGATGCAGACACCAATGTCCTACACGCCAACGCAGCACATCACGAAATGGACATTGACATGTGTGTCAACCCTGGAAGTGAATGATGACTCGTTATTTTTGCCACACAGTAGCACAGCACACACAAGATAACACGGAATGTGGAAGTACATTGTGTCATGTGACATGTGGAAGTACATTGTGTCATGTGACATGTGGAAGTACATTGTGTCATGTGACTTGTGGAAGTACATTGTGTCATGTGACTTGTGGAAGTACATTGTGTCATGTGACTTGCTACACTTTGTCAGACTAGATACACACAAAACAAAGATGGAAAGAGTGTTTTAATCTTAACACACACACATATGGTACACACATTACACACTAAACAAATCACAACAGTATATCTATCTATCCACATACCTACTTACCTATATACTGAACTATCTACTACGTTCTTACTTACCTACCTATCCGTCCACCTACCAATGTATCTATCTACCTATCTACCTATCTATCTATCTATCTATCTATCTATCTATCTATCTATCTATCTATCTATCTATCTATCTATCTATCTATCTATCTACTATTATCTATCTATCTATCTATCTATCTACTATCTATCAATATATCTATCTATCTATCTATCTATCTATCTATCTATCTATCTATCTATCTATCTATCAATCAATCATCATCATATCTATCTATCTATCTAATCTACTATCTATCTATCTATCTATCTATCTATCTATCTATCTATCTATCTATCTATCTATCTATCTATCTATCTATCTATCTATCTATCTATCATTATCTATCTATCTATCTATCTATCTATCTATCTATCTACTATCTATCTATCTATCTATCTATCTATCTATCTATCTTATCTATCTATCATCTATCTATCTATTTATCTATCTATCTATCTATCATATCTATCTATCTATTATCTATCTATCTATTATCGTTTATCTATCTATCTATCTATCTATCTATCTATCTATCTATCTATCTATCTATCTATCTATCTATCTATCTATCTATCTATCTATCTATCTATCTACCTACCTACATACCTACCTATCTATATCTCAATCTATCAGTTTATCTATCTATTTATCTATCTATCGAATGCCCCTTAGTTAAGAAATATCTTGATCTGTCACATAGGCAGACGAACAGCATTGCAATTTTTCAAGAAAAGACTTTAAATCAACCTTTTGGAAAAAAATGTCTTTCTTAAAATATTTAGATTTTTTAAATATGTAAATATTATATACATTTTGCTAATGTTGGCGTTTTATCCAAGTGATGGGCTGAGTGACTTCAACTTGAGTGGATTTGTGAGTGTGTTTTGTCTGGATTGTTAGGTCTCTTTGTGAGACCTGCTGTGTGTCTGTCAAGGGATTTGAGTGAGATTTCGGCACAAAGCACGATGATATAAATGTACTTCATCATAATATTTATTATGAGTAACATTCTACTGTGCTGTTCCATACAAGACCATAAACACACCTGACCCTGCAATGTAACACACATGTCATATCCTTGTCATATTTTGTATCAATCATAATATGTCCGTAGGTCATTCTATTTATAGTAACACATGCCCATGCCAAACCAATCACTACCATTTTACACATCTGACCTTGCAGGTATCATATTTTGCTACCATATTTTGTAACACATGCATAACAGTCTAATCATAATGCACATTAACCATTGCCATGCAACACATCTGACCTTGCCAAGTAACACAGATTTCATAGAATTGTTTTATTTTGTATTCATCATGTGTGTCATTCTAATTGTAGCAGCACACACATGTGTACCAGATCAATCCTCACAATAACTTCAAAAGTGACACAGAGCTGCCAGAAGCTGTCAAAACTAATAAACAAAAGAATGAATATAACATCTTCAAAAGAGACCAAATTACCAAACACAGTACGTTTCAGACTCAAAACGCTTCTTCAGCCAATCACAAAAAAAAAAAAAAAATTAAATTAAAAACATAAATACATCCCTTAAAACCCGGGTAGAAGGTAAAGAAATATGTAATTGGCTGAAGATGGGTTATGAACCCGAAACGGTATTTTTTAAATTTTATTTTAAAGCTTATATATTCATTTTTCTTAATGACTTTTCATGATACCTTCCCCCGTGTATCAGTAGACCTTTTTTACCGCCAAAACCATGGGTTGTATTAAAT
>NC_088369.1:1754250-1779250 GCF_034508935.2 Berghia stephanieae
CTCTCTCTCTCTTCTCTCTCTCTCTCTCTCTCTCTCTCTCTCTCTCTCTCTCTCTCTGTAGCCTTTGTAAATTCATAGCCTGACACTGAATTAAAAATTACGTCACAATTTTAGAAGTAAGTTGAATAGTGATAATGATAAATAAATGCCATTTTTATAGCACATTTTAATTGTTACTTCATGCTCAATGGGTTTAAATAATGGTGTCTTGTATTGAGTAGTTCAACCAATGGGTATCATTTGTTTCCTTGAGCACTACTAACGATAATTCACGTTTCACTTTCTTTTGGTGATCGTCACCTTGTATAGTGATGTAATTTTTAGGGAAATGTCAAACAGGAAGATAACAAAGGCTACGCTCTCACTCATCATCATTGCTTGTCGCTCCAACACCCAACCCACTCCACAGCATCTGGGGAGAAGACTCTTAGGTCATGGTCAGTGCAGCTGGGCCCATCCTGGCATTCTCTAAGGATGTGCTCCATCGTCTGCTCTGGGCATCCGAGAGAAGAACTGCCCTATGGAACTGAGCTCCCCAGGAATGAATGTTCTCACTAATTATGAATTTCATTTTTTAAAAAGTTTTTAACCATTTAAAAAAAAATTTTAATACAGTTTTGAAGATTTGTGTTCTGCCAGTTTTTACACCAGTAAATCTTGATATTATATCTATGATTTTAAATGTTAAATCGGTGCAATCTTTTTGTATTTGTATTTAATAAGGGAATGCGTTTGTTTGTCATTGATTGTTTCCCTTGGTTGTGTCCAGAAAGTGAATAACATAATTGGGATAACTCTGATGGAAACATTTCAAAATCCTTGATGATGATTTCTAAGTGTGAATAAAACTCACAAATCACCTTTATACCGGTCCCATAAGGATGGGCCCTTGTAATTATGACTAGGGACAGAATCAACCAACAAACACATTCTCTCAATATTATTCATCCTCTTTTATTATTTCTTTGAGGACGTTTAGTGGATATTGCGCTATATAAAAGTTCAAACATGTGTTCTGGTTCAATTTCATGTGCCAAACCAGACAATGCTGGATGTGTGTGCCTTTTTATTGAATCTACTACAAGAATTCATGTAAATTTTTTCTATGCTTTCTTTTCCTTTTTATTTTTTATCATTGCTTCTGTTAAATATCTCCGACCAAAGGCATTTTAGCAAAATATAATTTTTTCAAATGGATGTTTAGCAAAAGAGAACAATTATACAACTCGAACGTGTTATACTGTTTTATTTTTTTGTTTTTTTTTTTGTTTTGTTTTTTATATACAAAAATTGTTTGCCTTTTTATTTAAAATTTATTTTTGCACAAAATCTGTACGCTCAATATTATTATAATCTAAAAATTATTATAAATGTGTCATTAGTTTGTGTAGTTATGGCAATTATTAGTATGATTTTGATTATTGTATACTGTTGTTATTGTCACTTCTGATATTAATAATGCTGATAATACTGCCATTGTTTTACAAAACACAGCATATGCATTGGTAACCAAATAGCACATACTGTGTTCTTCAATAAAACGGCTGAATAGCATAATGTTTCTTGATGTATATCGGTATCCTGCATGTACGTATATAATATATTACATCAAAGTTTAGATTTTCCTGATCTTATTTATAATGTATGCATATGTGGGGGCTGCCTGAAGCCTGGGATCGTGAAAAATACTCACAAAAGAGTGATAATGGAAAGGCTTCGGATGGGATCGATACGGACAACGGTATCTGTATTGTTCCCATCCAAGGTCTCTCCATTATCACTCTTTGGTTTGTATCGTATTGATTGAATGTTAACTTGAAATGGAATCCAAAGAGCCGCCTCTCAGTTTTATTACAGTCTGATCACAGACAGCTTAATTGTCTGTTTGTCTGTCTGACTGTCTGTCTGGATTTTATGTATAGTATTGCCCTTTTTATAGTCTTTATAATTTGCTGAAAAATATGTTAAATTCATTTTTTAATTCCTCAATACATTTTACTTTGAGCTTTTATACATTGGTTGGAGTTCCAATAGCTCAGTTGGTAGAGCACTCGTTTCGCATGCAAATGGACTGAGATCGATCCCTATTGAAGTCGATATTTTTCAGACACCCCCCCCCCCCCTGTCCACTCAGCAATGATTGGGTAGCTGGTTAGATCTGATGGAAAGTACTTTGCACTAGACACGAACTCTATCCAAAAGGTAGCAAGCTACTGCTATTATCTATTTCACACTGTAGAAACTGGGATTAGCTCCAGTTCCATGAACCTAATAGCTCTCAAGAAATAGATTGTTGTTGTTTTTTAGAATCCATTGACAACCCTCTATTATCTATCACTATCAGCTAAATGTAGAGGTTCCAGCGATGTTGGTATAAGAGGGTTAGACTGTATATTTAGATGTTTTACATTTCCATCGAAGTTTTTAATCTAAGAAAGTATTATATTATTAAGTATTAAGCATTGAGATTTGTGTGTCTTTCCACAGTAAACTGCCTGTTGCCTTGTTCACTTTATATAAAAATGGTTGATATCACAGTTCGAATCATCAAATGAGAGTGGCAATTTTGTGTTCAGAAAAAACATTTTTGGAATAAAAGCTCAAAGCGCTTTACAAGGGGTTCCTAGCCAACAGCAATACTTAACATGGAGGACGGGACGTGATGCTGGTTAGGTGATATTACAATTTTGACAGTGCTGTCAATTGCCAAGTACTCATTTTACATCTGAGTAAGGACTCGACTATACGCTGCTCAGGACTCGAATCCAGGACCCTCTGATCCAAAGGCAAGTGTCATACCACTAGACCACATAGCCGCACATTTAGCTGGTGGTACTGGGTGGGGATCCTGACCTCCCATAGTGGGCAGGGAGGTACATGCTGTGTCTTCTATCCCCCCATACCCGTTTTCCAATTGTTTCCTGTCATTGTCTTGGAATGAGATTACTTAGTTTTGTCCTGACCCTTGCTGGAGTACCTTGGCTGGGAGGGAAACAGTCGAATGTATAGTTATAGTTTTCGGAGATGATATTTTTTTCCTTGTGAATCATCTCTCTGTTATGCATTGTATTATGTTTAGTTTACATATTATATTATATGATTGGTAAACATTTGAGTGTATTCCTCTTAGTTGGGACCTGTGCTTGTGTCTGGAAGAGACTTTTAGGCGATCTCAAACTAAGTATTTTGACGGTGTGCTCTTGGAATCTATATCTGTTCCCTATTTGAACCAGTTCCCCTTTGTCTTACCTTTTCTTTTGTGCTTGAATTGTAATTCTAGAACTTTTTACTATCCCATTTTCTTCCTATTTACTGGCGCTCATATGACCTAAATGTGTTGCAAGCGCCGTAAAACCTGTAAAAACAAACATAAAATATTAGCTGGTGGTCCAGCCTTAGAGTTTGAGCACTCGCTTCACAAACAACGGGACCAGTATCGTTTCCAGTTCCTGATGCTATCCATTTTTTTTCTTTTTCATGTTTTTTTTTTTTTTATTTTGTGTGTGTCCTGACACCCTGTCCACCCATCAGTGATTGCATAGCTGTCTGTTAAATTTGATGGAACGTACTGTAAGAGTGATACTAGGCTGCTAGAAGCTGTGGACCGTAAAATGTAATAAACGAAAATGAATCTAACAGCTTAAAAAAAAAAGAAGAATAAAATACCAAACACAGAATTTTTCGAGCTCAAAACCCCTCTTCAGCCAACAACAACAAAACAATAAAACATAAATGCATTATTTTAAAAAAAACAGATCGACAGCAGAAAAATTTTGGTATGTGTTTTTTGTTGATGGCTGAAGAAGGGTTTTGAGCTCGAAACATTCCGTGTTTGGTATTTTGTTCTTTTTTTTTTTAAACTGTTCTATTCATTTTTGTTTATTACCTTTGAAAGTACCGTATGCTTGACTAGCATCCTGTCCAAAAGGTGGCAAGCAATTGTCACGGTCAGTTTAATGCTACCGAAAGTGGGATGACATATTCCAGTTCTATGGGTTTTATGGGGCTGACAGACTTTTTTGTCCCAAATAAATTGTTTGAAAAGGCTGCCTGGAGTGCATTGTGACAATTGTTGAATCCGCACATCTTTACATAACATAAAAAAAACATCTTGTAACTTGATATTATAACTCAGTTTTCTGGTTTTTACATCCATTTTATTTTTATACACGTCTATATATGAATATTTTATAACGTCTTTAATTTTTTTTTATTGTTTCATGTATGTCGAAACAGTTTTTATTTTTGTTTTAGAATGTTTGTTACTTTTTAACAACTTTGATTAATGTAGATGTGTTGGTATTTTTATTATTTTTGCACACGATATTCGGTTACGTTTCATCTGGTTATGTTTTGGTTTTGGTTTTGTCTTTAAAATGTCTTGAATTATTCTTAGTGATGAACTGATTCTTAATAGATTTGGCCGTGGGTCTTAGACATTACTCCCTGGGTTCCTGACCTCCCATAGTGGGCGGGTGGTTGGATGGGAGCATCACCCTTGAATCATATACCTATGATGTTCGCATGGGTGTACGATCCGATAGTGATGTCGTTTCTTCTTCTCTTTACTAGCCTATCCTGCTTCTTTGGTTTGTGATTGTATTTTTGACAGGGGATATTTTTTTTCTGTAAATCTTCTGCCTGTTTGTTCTTGGTTATTTATAATTTAGCTTATGATATCTTTAGGTTATGATTTTGATTTACATTTGTACTATTTTTGTTAGATTGCTTGTTTTTTTGTTTCAGCGGTCTCTCATATAACCTCAATTGTGTTGGAAGAGACCTAAAGCAACAAACAAAAAAAATCCCATAGTGGGCAGGGAGGCACTTACTTTTTTTCCTTGTAAATCATCCCTCTGTTATGCACTGTATTATGTTTTGTTTACATATTATAAATGATTTGTAAACATTTGGGTGTATTCCTCTTAGTGGGGACTCGTGCTTGTGTCTGGATGAGACATTTAGTGATCTCAAACTAAGTGCTTTGACGGTGTGCTCTTGGAATCTACATCTGTTCCCTATTTGAACCAGTTCCCCTATGTCTTCCTTTTTCTTGGGTGCTTTAATTGTAATTCTAGAACTTTTTACTATCCCATTTTCTTCCTTTTTACTGGCGCTGATATGACCTATATGTGTTGCAAGCGCCGTAAAACCCTTAAAAACAACCAAAAACAATAGATCTGGCCGTGGGTCTAAAACATTACTCTGTGGGTCAGCATGTCATTAATACTGTGTCGTCTATTCTCCTATATTATCTTTTATCTTTCACCGTTCACAACTACTTGAATTGGACCGTTTGGTTTTGCACAGGGGGGGGGGGGGGGGTTGCGAGGAGGGCGGGAGACGTGTTCAGTACGCGATAAAACCGACGTGTACATATATATGAAGGTCTGACATCCGAACACAATTATGGGCCTAGTTTAACATTGTTGTGGTTGACAATATTTTGCGTCATTTAAAAAAAAATGTCCATTACAACAATGGGGCCATAAGAAATTGGGTTATCGGACCTGCAAACACGTGCATTTCGAATAAAACCCATGAAAAAACAAAAACATTATCAGGCGGTGGGCTCAACAAGTTAGGATTATCAATTCTCATTTCAGCATTTATTTATTTTTAGTTTCTTTCATTTTCATTATTGATGTCACTGATTTTGTAATTTTTAATTTTTACAATTTTTATTTGATATCTGTGGTATTAATTAATTCTTGAACAAATGAATAATGTTGCCAAATGAGTTGATTTTGATTATAAATATATATATATTAAATGATTTATATTACCTCCAATTTCATGTGTGTTGCATCTTCATTTAAAAAAAATCTCACTTTAGTGTCTTTTTTACTTTCTCAGTTTCAAATATGTGACCCATCATCTCTGAGCAGTATTATGTCCGGATTTTTAAAAAAGGTGGTTCTTCAGAGCCATTAGGCTCATGGAGCCGGTCGGAGTTTATTCCGGTTTCTATAGTGTGAAACGGAAAGTAGCAGTTGCTGACTACCCTTTGGATAGGACACTATCGCAAAGTACTTTCCACCAGATCTAAGAGACCCAGCAACCCAATCACTGCTGGCTGGACAGGGGAGTCAGAAAACAACCATGACTTCACCCGTGATCAATCTCAGCTCCTTTGCATGTGAAGCGATTGCTCTACCACATGTAACATCAGGACCTTCGTGTGGGGATTAATCAGATGCTTCAATTGTTAATTCAAGTTAAATTTCTCAAAATGATGAATTCTTGGTTTTAACACTTTTTAAAATTATTATTAGGGTGCAGCGTGGCTCAGAGATACGGTCTTTGCTTCTTCCCCCAAAAGGAATCGAGTTCGACTACCCGCCTCGTTGTGTGGCCTGAGCAAGTCACCTCGCCCTAGCTCACTTTGCGGTACTGCCCTGCGGCTGACGCCTGAGTTATTCCAGTCTTCTCTTGGGGATGAATAAAGGGAATTTTTATTTTTTTATTTTTTAATATTAATTCTCCTCAATAAAACATAAATTCAACCTAAATGAATGTGATATTTTTGGAAATAAATTCCATTTTAATCACTTTAATCATCCGGATATAAAACCATTTTGAAGTGGGGTGGTGTGTGTGTGTGTGTGGGGGGGGGGGGGGGTCATATAAACACTGTCCGACTTTCCATGTCACCGTGACAAATTTGATTATTTTCTTTAATCGTGGTTGAAATGGCAGAATTATTTTTAAAAAGAAAGTGAGCCAGGGCTGTTTTTTGGCAAATTATGTAGAAAAATCATACCTACATCACGTGGCTTTGTTGTCTAGTGGTGACACTCGCCTTTGGGCTTGTTGTAGGTCCTAGGTTTAAATCCTGCTCACAGTGAACGCGAAGAAGAAAGAAGAAAAGTCCTGCTCTGATTGTCACAAAGTTGAAAACTTGGAAAAGGCTCTTTACTCAAAGTTTGTCACTGTACTCAGCTGTAAAATGAGTACTGGACCATAACAACAACGTCTCTTTTTTATGTACTACTGCTTGGAGGGAAGTAATTCGTTCTAATATGGCAAACAATCGGCATATAACTAAATATAACCTAGCAAAGTGACGTTTATACAAGGGGGGATAACCCCAGAAATGGAACATCAATTTGTTTTGAAAGGATTGCATCCCTTGAATTCCACATTGTAGGTGTGTTTTCATGATACCCATATAACCATGGTTATCACAGCTAAGCACCTCTTTTATGATGAAAAAACCCCCAAAAATATGGAATTGTGTTGATGAAACAGACCAGGCATACCAGTAAGAAAGATAAAGGGGAAAAAACATCCCCCAAAAATCGCCCTGTCTTGTCTGGGGATCGAACCTCAGACTTACAGATTATTGGTTTGATGTGCTACCATTACACCACAGTAGATTCAACTTTTCAAGGGAAATAACTTGTTCCAATACGACTGACAAGGGGCACATAACCTAGCTACTTAGTCTTTATGTAAGGGAGATAACCCAGGAACTGTGACATATTAGTTTGGTAAGGTACGATTGTATCCCTTGAATTCCACATTAATACAGTGGTCAGTGGTATTGTATGGTCACGTCATCTTCGACAATCCTGGCTATCCCATCCCCAGCAATATCATATCGTATTTTCATCTTCATTATCATCATCATCATCATTATCAGGGCCATCATCAAAACTGCTTTGAGAATCCCTTTCATTAGATTGTCGGTGGACTGGGATAGATTGCTTAGTTGGAAGCTTAGTTGCACTTCACATGCAAAGGGACCGACATTGAAACTAAAACTAAAACCAGACGAGGTTGAGATTTTTTTCTACCCCTGTCCACCTAGCAGTGATTGGGTAGCCAGTCTTTTAGATCTGAGATGGCAGAAAGTACCTTGCAATAAACTCGTGTTCTATCCAGAGGGTAGCAAGCAATTGCTATTGTCCCTTTCAAGCTATGGAAACTGGGATAAACTCTGGCTCTATGGGCCTCGTGGCTCTGAAGGACTACCAATCAAATTGTTGGATGTGGTCCTCCTTGATTCCTGGTTTGCTTGTCTCTAGATTTGAAATTAAAGCCTCCAAGAAAAAGTAAGACAAATGGGAAATGGTTCAACAGATGTAAATTCCAAGAGCACACTGTCAATGTACTGAGATCACCTAAATGTCTCATCCAGACTTTAGCACAGGATTCAACTGAGAGGATTGTTTTGTTTTGTTTTTAAGGGTTTTACGGCGCTTGCAACACATTAAGGTCATATCAGCGCCATTAAAAAGGAAGAAAATGGGATAGCAAAAAGTTATAGAATTACAATAAAGCATCCGAGAAAAGGGAAGACAAAGGGGAATTGGTTCAAAAAAGAAAACAGGTGTAGATTCCAAAAGCACACTATCAAAGTATTTAGTTTGAGATCACTAAAAGTCTCATCCAGACACAAGCACAGGTCCCCGCTTATAGGAATACACTCAAATGTTTTACAAATCATACATAATATAAAGAAACATAATGCTGTGCATAACAGAGAGATGATTTACAAGGAAAAAAATATCATCTCCCAAAACTCTAAACATTTGACTGTCTCCCTCCCAGCCAAGGTTTCCGGTCAGGGCCTGGACAAAACCAAGTAATCTCATTCCAAGACAAAGACAGAAAGCATGTTGGAAAACAGATATAAGGGGATAGAAGACACAGTATGTACCCCCCTGCCCTCTATGGGAGGTCAGGAACCCCACCCAGCAACTGAGAAGAACACACTCAAATGTTTACAGAAAACATAACTAATAATACATAACAGAGAGATGATTTACAATTTGAAAAATATCATCTCTCAAAACTATAATTATACATTCGACTGTCCCCCTCCAAACCTAGGAGTCCGGCCAGGGTCAGGACAAAACCAAGTAATCTCATTCCAAGTCAAAGACAGAAAGCAAGATGGAAAACAGATATAGGGGGATAGAAGACACAGCAAGTACCTCCCTGCCCAATATGGCAGGTCGGGAACCCCACCCAGAAACACAGAAAGCAATCTGGAAAACAGATACAGGGGGATACAAGACAAAAAGTTCCTCCCTGCCCAAGAGTGTTAAAATTTTGTCAAAGTGATACTAAGCTGCTAGAAGCTGTGGACTGAAGAAGGTAATGAATATAATGGAACGTTTCGGGCTCAAAACCCTTCTTCAGCCAATAACAAAAACAATAAAAACACAGTACAACCCTTAAGAATCCAGACAGATGGCAGATAAATAGTTGGCACAGCCGTCTGCTGTCTTCAAACGTCAAAGATCATTTTACTTTCGAACAGCTGTGCCAAATATTTCCCCCTGCCTTAAGTCTGGATTGTAAGTGAAGTTTTATGTTTTTTTTGTTTTTGAAATTGGTTGAAGAAGATTTTTGAGCCTGAAACACTCTAGAATTTTATTTTTTTTTGGAAACATTTTGCTTCGAGGATGTAAAAATATGGAAGGACAAGATGTTCATATTCCAGTATTTAATTTATTTTAGAAATAAAAGAATAAAAATAAAGAAAATCGCGTTTAAATAGTTTTAAAAAGTATTATGAATATAATGATAATGATGATAACGGTAATAATAATAATAATAATAATGTTTGTTTTGTTTTTAGGGGTTTTACGGCGCTGGCAACACATTTAGGTCATATCAGCGCCAGTAAAAAGGAAGAAAATGGGATAGTAAAAGTTCTAGAATTACAATAAAAGCATCCAAGAATAAGGCAGACAAAGGGGAATTGGTTCAAATAGGGAACAGATGTAGATTCCAAGAGCACACCATCAGTGTACTTAGTTTGAGATCACTAAATGTCTCATCCAGACATAAGCACAGGTCCCCGCCATGAGGAACACACTCAATTGTTTACAAATCGTACATATGTAAAAGTAAAAAAAAATACAGTACATAACAGAGAGACGATTTACAAGGAAAAAAATATTCATCTCCAAAACTAACTACACAATTGACTGTTTCCCTCTCAGTCAGGGTATCGGCCAGGGCCAGGACAAACCAAGTAATTCCCATTCCAAGATTCCAAGACAAGACGAAAGCATGTTGGAAAACAGATATTGAGGAGAGAAGACACAGTATATGTACTCCTGCCCTCTATGGGAGGTCAGGAACCCCACCCAGTAATAATAATAATGATAATAATAATAATAATAGTTATAATAATAATAATAATAATAATAATAGTTATAATAATAACTATATTAATACTTATATATGATTTTTCTAAAAATAAATGAGATAAAGGCAGAGATGACCTTGACTGAAAATTGAAAAACAAAATGCTATACATACAGATCACTACTTCATGCATCATACTAAAATAGATACAACTCTGAAACTGGCCAAATGCTGGATTGGATGGATATTTTAATGCCAACTAAATTGTTTTCTTCTGACACTTTTAGTTTGGAAGCTTCAGCGCCAATAAAAAGGGAGGTAATGCAATAATCAAATGATTCATTCTGAACTGATAAGCACCATCGATGAAATAAAATAAGATAAAATATTTACCTCTTAATAAATACAACTAAAATTATAAGAGGCGATGAACTTAATAGAATAATTGTTTGCCATATGTTGATTATTCTTTATTTTAACAATGAAATGAAAATAAAATAAATAGCACAGACAGTCGAGGCCAGAAACAGAATTGCATAAATTAAGCAATGTCAAATAAGACCAATAATGATGGGTATAATATTTATAAACATTTTACATATTACATACCGGTAATATTAACATCATAATAATAATAATATTTATCAATGATAATTAATATTAATAATATTAATTATAATAATAATAATAATAATAATAATATTAAAAGTATTAGCACCAATATCGTTTCACTATGTGAAACACATATGAATTCATCACAACATGAAAACATGATTACAAAGTGTTATAGAAAATAGCACATTGTGACCTGAAAGTTAAAAGCCTGTGGCCAAATTCTAATAGTTTAAAAATATTTTGTCATTACATTGAAGCAAGCCTAATTCCTTATAAAAATGCACAAAACTGCCTTTCTTCAGCCGAAGACCAAAGCACTAGTCGGTAAGTCACAAAAACAGCTTGCGATTGTGAATCAGAACGATAATGAATTATCCCATTTACTGTAAAAGCCTAACATTTATACAAAGAAATGCTTATCAAATACAGGAAGACGTGACAATCAAACAATTGCAAACGTGTTTTTAACAATTCAACATAAGCAAATACACGTATCTCATTGTGCAATCCTTTATTTACACAATTCACCACCAAAGAACAGTCAGATACATTGGGATATCAATTTTGGCTCCATTTACAAGCATATTGTTTTGTTGGAGTTTTTTCCTTCTTTCTCTTCCGTGTGAAAGATTGAAAATAAAGTCAGCATACATTTTTCTTTTCATTTTTATAATTGAGGGGTTTTAACTATTATTATAATATTTTATTCATGGAAAATTTATATTGTATTAATAACCTTGGAGAAATATGTTTTCTGAAGAAAAAAATAAAGAAAAACACACATGAATTGTCCTCAGCTGTGGGATTTTGTGTCAGTGACTTTCTTTTCTTTTTTTTTTTTTTTTTTGAAAAGCAAAACTTTTGTTTGTTAATTTCTTTTAACTTTTAGGTCACAAAATGTTGGGACTAACAATAAAAAGCATTAAAGTTGTAATAACAGGCAATAATATTCAACTGTAACTTTCATCATAGATATCAATATTGTTCTGCAAGTATTTTGGTCAACAATAAAGAAGAGATTATTAAATTTTGCGGGAGATTAAAAAATTCAAAGTAAGGAAAATATGGGGTGAGTTTATTAGTTAAACACTGAGTAAGAAAACGTAAAAAAAGCAAATTTCTGTAAATGTAATTTGTTCATTCTTCGTGTCCAATCAGTCACTTCTCATCTTTTTTGTTTTCAATTTTAAAAGAAGTCCTCTGTATTTAATATTCATTAATCTGCTTATCTATTTATTCTCTATTTATGAATCTATTTATTTGTTCAATAATTATTAATCTTTTAATTCATTCATTTATTCACTCTTAGTTATTACAAAATAGTCAGGTTTTATTTCAGGTCAATTATGACAACATTGTCCGTTCAAAATTCATGGACAATACCAGAAAACAAAGAATCCTAAGTTTGGTAGATCATGAACACGACCCTCCATTGGTTTCACTACTTTCTTGACTCCACCATGATTGAAAACAAAACAAACTTGTTCGATTTTCCATTCATATGAACTCGAGAGAGAGAGAGAGAGTTAGCTAACCAGATTTCAAAAATTTGCTATCTGTGACTCCATGCTGGTTTACTGACTAAAAGATACATACATTATCAAGATTAGCACATACAAGAGCTACATAATCATTCATCCTTTACCCTTGTTTCCAAAACCAACAGTGGCAAATTTGTCGTTTGTATAAAGATCCACAACTGGACTATAGGAACAAAGTCAACATCTCATTTATCTGGTTAACATGAAATTAAGATGTTAAAGTCAGGAGTAGAAAATGCTGTAGAGAGTTGGGAGAGTTTTTTTTTTTTTAATTTGTTAAAAATGAATAAAGAGATGTATGTTGTTTGTATAGATATCCACAATGTGACAATGGGAACAAGAAGAACTTCTAAAATTAGCTTCTCATTTATCCAGTCAACGCTATCATTAAGATGGTTAAGTCAGGAGCAGAAAATGCTGGATAACTGATGGTAGAGGTTTTATTTTGGTTATTTATTTTAAAAATGAATAAAGAGCTATTTGTTGTTTGTATAGATATCCACAACTTGACAGTAGGAACAAAATCAACTTCTAAAATGAACTTTTCATTATTGTTTAAAGTTCATTTATCCATTTACTCTATTATTAAGATGTTCTGGTAAGGAATAGAAAAGGCTGGATAATGATGGCAGGGCTTTTGTTTTTGTTTTTTTTTTAAAAAGAAGAAAAAGAGCTGTTATGTGTATTTCATTAAACACTATCACAGTTCAAGCGCCAAGGATCGTAGTTTAGTCAGCATTAATTGACTTATTTCATTTTCAACCATCAACATTCAAAGAGACTTTATGACAATATCAATATCAAACTCATGACCCCAACTTTCTATAAAACACATTGGACGGCACAGGAAATTATTAATTCATTCATTAATTTATTAAAAATCTAGCTAAAACCATTATCATGATCACTTCCAACTCGGGTGGAATTTCACCATCAATTCTTGAAATAGAGGGTATGCAATCAACGCTGGTTTTTGTCCCTGACTATTCGTATCAAACATTTAATTGTTATAGTTGCTTGCAACACCTTTGAATGAAACACGTTACTTGAATTTTTTTTAAATGAGAAAAGGCTAGCTTTAGTGTTGGAGCTGTTATAATCATTCTTGTAAAATATTTTTATAGTCTTCCATTTCAAGTAGCTTAGTATTTACTCATGTTGTAGCATCTCTTGCCCTCAAATGCACAAGCACCGAAATCATGCCAAAAGGGGCTAGGCTCAAATTGTTGGTAAAATTTTGACATTTTTGTTTAAAGCTGATCCAGATCTAAGTAAGAATAACATATGAATTATAGATACAAATACGTCAAGGACTAGAAATGGTGTTAAATGCATTCCCTCTACATTCATCTGAAGTCACAGATCCTACTCATCAAGCTTTGCCAGCCTTCACCGCTTCATCATAAGCTTTTTTCAGCCTTTTCTTCAATTCTCCAGGGAACTTGTCGTAGCAGTTTTTACACACAGGCTTCTGGTCAAACTCAAAAAACTTGGTTCTGAGAGAGGAAATAAATAAATAAATAAATAAATACATAAATACATCAATATATCAAAATATACATACATTAAAAGAAAATACATAAATAAATGAATGAATAAAATACATCTTTACCATGTGTATCATTATTGTAATCTTTAATCAATAGATTTATGGCATTACTATTAATATTAAGGGCATTCAAGGGATCTTATCCTATTTTGCCCTATACCATATGTTATGTTAATAAGTGTATAAATAAACAAATAAATGTACAAATAAATAAATATATAAATCAATAAAGAAATAAACAAATGAAGATAAATAAAGACAATAACAACAACGTCGACAACGACAACAACAATATCAATCATGATGAAAAATCAACAACAAAATATAACGATATGATTAGCCTCTGAACCCTTTGAACAAATGTAGGGCTGGCTGTTCATTATAGACGTTCTAAAATGGTGCCTTGATGCACCTGTCTTTTCTAAAACAGTATGAAATGAAATAGTCACCAAAAAGACCCAAACATTCTTCTCAGGTAACGCAAAACAAATTAAAGCTTCATTTTCACACCGTGGGTTAATTTTTTAAATTCATAAGTTTATCTTATTTCTGAAGCAGATCCAGCATTTTTATAGAAGCTGCTCCAGTTATCTGTGTATTGATTATTATTACACTTCAAAGATGTGTAAAGTCCAACATTAAAACCGTACATCTTTTCAGTCTAAGTTACATCTCACAATATTTAATGAGTAGATCACACTGCAATCAACGACATCTATTTATATACACGACAGGTAAATTGGGTAGTATCTGGTCTGCCAGATGGAAGTACAAATTGATAATACATTATAATATTTTATTCTTATAGTAAGAAATGGTTTTCCTATGGTAAGTCTATGCCAAATCTGAATCACTCAAAACTATCTGGCAAGGAAGGATGCCAAAGGCTCTTTGTATACAAAATAAGGAATAAATAATGTGAAATTGAATGTAAGCTTCAATTTCATGAAAGAAAACAGTTAATGTGGACGTAGCGGCATTGTTAAGATGAATAAACAAAAACATGTTTTTGTTTATTCAGCTTAACAACGTCACTATCACATTATCTCATTCGTCTGTAGTGTTTCATACATCCTGTTTTGTTGATAAAGGGGAAACATGAAACGTCCACATTATCTGTTTTTGTATAATAAATTGAAGCTTACATTCAATTTCACATTGTTATTTATTTCTTCTAGCTTCAGGCAGCAACATTCACATTACAAAATAAGGAGTACACTGCAACCCGATATATAGAATTTATCTACATAGTTAAAAGGAAATGTGAATTACAAAATACAAAGGTAAAAGTTCTTCTTTCAAAATCAACCAGCAAGCGCCATCTTTATTTTTCTTAGTTTGGATGAATAATCAAAGAAACATAACTATAAAATTATGACAACAAAGGTCACAAAGTAGAACGAAGTTTCTCTCTCTCCTCCCTCCCTCCCTCGCTCTCTCTCCCCCCCCCCCCTCTCCCCCCTCTCTCTCTCTCTTCTCTCTCTCTCTCGATCTATCTCTCTCTCTCTCTCTCTCTCTCTCTCTCTCTCTCTCTTTGTCATAATTGTCTACAAGAAGTAGCCAATCTGAAAAAGGCCTATCTATAACAATGAAACACAAATTGTCCCATTTTGACCAGCCATGATAGTGATCCAACACTTACTTTTGACTCATCTTGCGATCACAGATAGAGCAGGCAAAGTGGTTGACACACCAGGCCTTGTTGAAGGCACTGAACACTGGAAGAGACAAAAAAAAAAGATGACATTCATTATTCAAACTGGACTCTTTTGGGCAGGAAGTTATGAACTATTTGAATAAAAACAAAACAACAGAAACAAAATAAAAACAGAACACATCACCTGAGTTTTTATACTGATTCTTCTTCTTTTATCCTTTTTTCTTCCTTTTTGACATAGCCAAAGCTATTAACCATTACACATCTCACCGGTAATCAGAATGACTGAGGTTCGATCCCCAGTCGAGGTAGATTGATATTTTTGTGATGTTTTCTTTTTCTTGTATTTTTCTTTCTTGCTTTGTTTGGCACCTTTCAAACCCACTTGTTCAGATCTTTATCTTACACCAGTGCCTGCTCCCTGGTACCTCTGAGCCATGCTGCTCCCACGATCACATTAAGCAAATGAGTAAAATTAATTGTCTGAATTCCAATTCTAAATACAGTGGAGTCTGCCTAAAGTCAACACCTCTCGCTTTGTTAGTTCCCAACTGTGTGTTCTTTATCTAAGTGTGTTCCATTGATAATGGATACAGTCAACATTGATTGACATCAAACCAATCTGTGTCTGGTCTTGCAGTGTTAGATTTATCAGGATTCCACTGTAGCAGAAAATTCCCACCAATGTGAAGATTATTCTAAAGTATATAATATATTATATATATATATTATATATATATATATATATATATATATATATATATAAAATATTATTAACCCAATTTGCTCACTGGGACAACATGGGTGATTCCTGTTGACATCAGACATCTTGTTTGATGAATTATCTATATTCCTTCATGGAATGCCAAGGCGACGATATCTTATGATCTCGTGGTGGAAGGCATAAATTTAGATACCACAGTTAGTGAAATGTAGCCTGGTGAATATTAAGTAGTCCTTCAGAGCCCATGGAGCCGGAATATATCCGTTTCTATAGCGTGAAACGAACAATAGTAATTGCTTGTTATCCTTTGGATAAGACACTGAACTATCGCAAAGTACTTTCCGCCATATCTAACAGACCCAGCTACCCATTCACTGCTGGGTGGACAGGGGGGGGGTCAGAAAAAAAAAATCTCAACTGCACCCTGGAATTGATCTCAGCCCCTTTGCGTGTGAAGCGAGTGCTGTACCAACTGGGCTAAGGGGACCCCCTGCCTGGTGAATGAATGCCTTCCATATTGTTATCTATATCTATGAAAACTTGCTTACCATCTCCATTGATAATGTTGTTGCAGACAAAGCAGATGTTACCAAACAGCTGAGGAAAGGAATAGAAAAACAACAATGAAACGTCTAAAGACCAATCAGCAACGATCAGCTATACGCCCTAAAACAAAGGCCCTACTTTAAAAATATGCATAGAATTCCTTGGCTTTAAACTTTGTTGTGTTGATTTGAATTTCAGGAAAATTCATCAAAAGAATTCTGGGTTTTGATTTTTTTGGTATGTATTTTATATTGTTTTATGTATTTTTTTGGTACGTATTTTATCGGGGGGGGGGGGGGGGGGGGGGGTTGGTATGCATATTATGTTGTTTTTGTGGCGTTTTTTGGTAAATTGTTTTTTGTTTTTTGGTTTTTTCTTTGGTATGTATTTTATGTTTGTTGTTAATCTTTTGATAATTATTTTATGGGTTTTTTTTTTGGGTATATATTTGATGTTTTTTGTTTTTTTTTAAAAGTAGAGCTATAAAGCCCATGAACCAGGAATTAAATTCTGTTTATGTTGCATGAAATGGATTAATTATAACAAGTGCATGCTATTCCTTCACTAAGATGCTATTTTATTGCCAAATACTTTCCATAAAGGTCTGACAAATGGGTTGACAAAAGATCCTAAAATATTTTTTTATTTTTATTTACATATCTTAAATGAGTAAAAAAAAATATCACCTATGTCACCCATAACCTAAAACTACTGTATAGAAAGGTTCAAACTAAAAAAGAGGGAAAGAAGTTTTGCAATATGGAAGACTCTAGTTAGACTATGCTTTGAATCGACTTTTTTTTGAGATCGTGGACAGCTCAAACAGTAGAGTCACGATCTCCCCGGCCAGGCAGAGTTGTCGTACCTGTGAGGTCGCCTGTGAGGTCGCCGCAAAGTTTTTTATTCTCTGTTGTCTTCTGGCACTTTCATACTCACTTCATTTCTAGTTATTATCAATGGAAGACAGTGTAATTTACCTGGTGATAGTGGATCTCACAGTATGCCAGGCCTTTCTTTTCATAATGCCTTGTCCCCAAAAATGGTTTCTCACACTTGGCACACACAAAGTGCTGGAAGAAAAAGAAAATATATAATATAATATATATAATAATAATAACATAATCCACCAGCCATCTCCATTTTTTGTGGTCGGCTATTTTTTTTGCGCTGACTGTTGTATTCCAGGACAGGCCTGCTTCCTTTATTTCTTTTTCCATTGTCCTTCACCAGGTTTCTTTGGGTCTCCCACACTTTCTCTTCCCATCTGCTGTCCAGTGCAGACAGGGCTGTCTTGGGAAGTGACCCTTTTTCCATTCTGGCCACATAACCCAGCCAACGCCATCACCAAATCATATACTATTAAAAAGGTGGTATCGTTGTTTTCAAGTCCATTGACAGAAAGAAAAGTGAGTGGAGCTTACTCAATGTCTCCATCGTCTCCGTATTACACAATATTGTGTTGAGAGTACAGTTCATAGCTTAACTGCTAATTTGCCAATAAACTTTTCTGTTGTGTGTGTGTGTTGACCTCATGACCTCAAGAAGTCGCAAGAGGAACTCAAGATAGTTACTACGATTGAAACCACAATTATTTTTTTTTATGGAGCAGTGGATGGCGTTGATTGTAGAGCTTCCCTCTCATGGCCAGGTGAAGGTGCCGTTACAGTCGTGGGTTCAAATCCCCAATGCCGTACAAGTTTTTATTCACTATAATCCTCTTGTCACTTCTCTACTCACTTGTTATTTACAGAAAGACTGTAGGGGTCACAGCAAAATGGATTGTATGGGATAGACACATAAAACCAGCACTTTTAAGGTGGGAGCAGCGTGGCTCAGGGGTACGGTAGACTTGGATCTTATCCGTACATTTACTAACCCATGAATAAGCGAATTATCAACAAAATTATCTGCGGATAAAAGGATAATCGTCGAGTAATTTAGTAATAGTAGTAACGGTTGGAAGCATAGACTTATCACTGGGATATAATAATAATAACAATAATAATAAAAATAATAATAATAATAATAATAATAATAATAATAATAATAATAATAATAATAATAAAATAATAATAATTAATAATAATAATAATAATAATAATAATAATAATAATAATAATAATAATAATAATAATAATAATAACAATAATAATAATTCGAGTGAGAGTTAGGGGAATGCCAACTTGAAATTCTTCAAAGTAATACACACCTGCGATTGAAAATAGTTATTCAATTTTTAAATCTCATTTTCATTTTTCAAAATACTACAATTGGCAGCTGCAAGCAACAAGATACCCTTTGATGACTCTGCCACAACGACATCATTGTCACCACACTGTCTAGGTCTACGCCATCACACATCACAACGCAACCCAACTCAGTTAGCCACCGATTGGATCAGTGATTCAATGATTCATTCACGATGATTATTCATTGCACGACTAGTGCATCCAGATCTAAGTGCAATCCACTCGGCATCTCGTCCCTAATTAGCACACTTAGACATCATGGACAATTTCTGATATGTTTCTTTTGCAGGATAATTTGTCCTAGATGAGATCCGAACCTCAAGAATCAGAAATGAGTAAATTGGGAGGAAATAATGTGTAATTAAAAAAATAAAAGTGTAATAAAGCATGGTCTCCATGTCCATGAGTTAGCGACAGTGTAGAGAATACAAGAAAAATGGTGGCTTGACAAAATATGTAATTTAAAAAGATTTTTGTATTGACATCATTTTTTTATAAATATGTATTACCTTCGAAATAGTTGGCAGTTGGCATCCCTGAATAAGGCTGTGCAAAAGGAATGAATTGATTAAAAATTTAAAAAATAATAAAAAAGAATTCACATTAGAGCCCGAGCTTTCTATAGCTAAAATGAAGTAGACGTCACTCAGGTCTTTGTTATTGTTTTTTGCCATCCGCAAAATTCTCACGAAACTGAATTAACCAGACTATAAACGTTCACGATTACACATAAGATTTGTGTGCTGGTGCGTTATACTTCTGGATGGCAATGTTGTGATTGTGAGTTTCTTAGCCAAGCGCACAGAATCTATACATCTTTCTTCTTACCTCCACATGCCAGGTCTTTCCAAGGGCATGAACGACACGTTCTTCAATGGGTCTCCTGCAAGCGCCACAGATGGGGATACCCATCTTGTCGTGACAACGAAGACAATACAACTCTGCATCTTTCTCTCTAGCATCTTCCTTCAGCTCACACCTGAAACCAACATTCATAAAATGTGAAATAGAATATAGGATACTGACTACATAGGATTTTTTGGTTTTTCTTTCTTTCTTTTTTTTTTCTTTCTCTCTCACTTTTTTCCTTTTGCTTTCTTTGTCTACTTTGTCTACTTTGTCTTCCTTTCTATTTATTTTTCCATTTTGCTTTCTTTGTTTTTCTTTCTTTCTCTCTTTTTTCCTTTTGCTCTCTACTTTGTCTACTTTGTTTGTCTTCCTTTCTATTTTTTTTTCCATTTTGTTTTCTTTGTTTTTCTTTTTTTCTTTTCTCTTTCTTCCTTTTGCTCTCTACTGTGTTTTTCTTTCTTTCTATCTTTTTATTTTTTTTTTCGTTTTGCTTTTCTTTATTTTTCTTTCTTTATTTCCTTTATTAAAAAAAAAACGTTCCGACGCAGCTTTAGCGGCAAGTGAAGATAATGTAAAAGTCTATCTTAAAGTTTAACAAACGGTTATTGCAAATCTATTACAGGTTTACGTGGTTTCTGACCAAAATCCTGAACTTCTTGACCTCAAGAAAACGTGTTGTAAACTCAGTGATTTCCCCTTGCGTCAATATAATTCCCGATATCAGTCAAAAATTGTATATATTCTTGTTTTGTTTTGTTTTTTAAGAGTTTTACGGCGCTTGCAACACATTAAGGTCATATCAGCGCCGGTAAAAAGGAAGAAAATGGGATAGTAAAAAGTTATAGAATTACAATTAAAGCACTCAAGAAAAATGTAAGACAAAGGGGAGTGGGTCAAATGTGGAACAGATGTAGATTCCAAGAGCACACTATCAGTGTACTTAGTACTTACACGAGATCTCCCCACACAAGCACAGGTCTCCACTAAGAGGAATAAACTCAAATGTTTACAAATCATGTATATATATGTAAAACAAAAATAACACATTGCATAAACAGAGAGATGATTAACAAGACAAAAAATATCATCTCCCAAAACTCTTAATTATACATGTGTTGAGAAAGACACAATAAGTGCCTCCCTGCTCGCTATGTGAGGTCAGGAACCTCCACCCAGGTATGTATTCTAAGGGTCAGTGGAAGAAAGTAGCTTTTTAAACATAAACTTGGTATTGACATGGTAGTCATAACAGTTTGAAATTTGATTGTACGTCTTACTTACCCACATGAATGACAGTTGAAGTGGTAGGGGTGGTAGGGCTCTCCCTTCCATTTCAGATGACCACCGTCTATGATAGAACTGGGGAAACGATAGGGAAGTTGCTTATGTCATCAATGGCTCTCAAATTATACAATATATGGAACAGAAATAAACACAACACACTTTAAAAAAGAATAGAATACAAAAAAAAAGAAAATTGAATGTCTTGGAATCAAAGATTTCTTCAGAAAACAATTTTTTTTAAATTTTGACCACATTTTAAAATCACCAGGACAAGACGTTTTCGGGCTCAAATTAATGCTGATGGTGACGAAAAATGAAAAATGATGGAACATTGTAAACAACATAGGCCTCATTTTTACTGCATTCACACCTACTTTTAAAGCAATTGAAGTGATAAACTATCATTGATACTCAAGCTAACTCGTGGAGAGTGGGGAAACTGTACCTGTATGTTGAGTAATTGCCGATTTCCGGGAATCAAGAAAAAAACATAAGCACGATTAAATAATTTACAAAATTTACTATATGAGAGAGTCCCAATAGCTCAGTTATTAGAGCACTTGGTTCACAACAAAAGGGATAGATATCAATCCCGTGTGCAGTCTAAAAAAATATTTTCTGAACCCCTTGCACTGCGGCTGATGCCTTGGTTATTTCGGTCTTCCCTTGGAATAGATCCTAAAGAAAAATTTCCCCCTAGGGATAGATAAAGGAAATTCATTGTCGACCTAACAGTGACTGGATAGCTAGGTCTGTTGGATCGGGTAGAACAAATTTTTGCCATAGACGAGCATTATATCCAAATTGCTATTGTCTGTTTAAAGGACGAGAATACTTTTCATACTAATGTATATAACAACAAAAACAAAAATATGATTTCATTCTTTAGTCGTGATGAGGATTCAATTTTCTTACAAGAAAAAGAAACGCTGTACACAGACCTGTCCACGACTACGAAAAATTCGTAGAATAACAAAATTTTGCTCCCATTTCTGAACTTTATAAGCATCTCTAAGTCAATAAAACTTATTCAAAGTGAAAATTGATGCCAGAATATATCATTTTGAAGTGTTAATTGATCTTTGTAAGTGTAATTTGTTAATATTTAAAGTTAACTATAGTGATTCCATTTTTTTCTCTCCTAAAAATGAAGAATTTTAAAGTTATCAAGTAGGCAGATTGGCTTACACGATGACAACAATAAAAACAATCAAAGACTTACTGGCACTTGAAGCAGACGTATTTCCCCATGCCTTTTGCCTTCTCCACGGCATTGCATTCTCTACACAAAGCCCTGGGGAAAAGTAAAGATGTCAAAAAATGAACAATTATGGGCAACTCACGATATAAATCTGAGAACCCTAGCAGAGGACCGGCAATATTGGAGACACCTCACACAGGAAATACTGGAAACAGCCAAGGCGACCCGATCTTTCGGTCGAGACGCGAAAGGCATCTAAGTCAAGTAAGTCAAGTCACGATATAAATATGGGGATCCCAATAGCTCATTTAGTAGAGCACTCACTTCACACACAAAAGAAACTGAGATCAATCTCGGGTGCAGTCGAGATTGTTTTAATGACCCTCCTGTCCACCCAGCAGTGATTGGGTAGCTGGGTGTCTTGGTTCTGGTGGAAAGTACTTTGCGATAGACTAGTGTCCTATTTAAAGGGTAGCAAGCAATTGCTATTGTCCCATTCACACTGTAGAAAACGGGACAAACTCCCGACTATTTTTCTTTCACCTCATTTGATAAGGTTTTAACAATGCCATCCTCTTATCTCTTTCCTCTTTAGTGTTTCATTCATCGTGTTTTGTTGACAAAGGGGAAACCCGAAACATTCATATCATCTGTCTATGTTAATCAAATCAAAGCTTCCATTCCATTTGACGTTTGCTTTTTATAAGCAAAGGCAACAAAAAGCACAGAGTTCCTAATTCACTTCTGCCACCCAACTGGCTAATCCAAATACAGACATATTAACTCTCTTGAGTTCACCCTCATGGAAAATCAAACAAATTTGTTCGATTTTCCATGTATAAAACTCAAGAGAGTTAAGTGCTCGGGGTTACTGACCCAGTTAACATTTTTTGTATGAAAAACTATGGCTATATCGCATATCAACAAAATTTACCTACCAACTAAGAACAAATCAGAGTAGAAGTGTGATGACAACCATCTGATCTTCTAAGTTTGTAATCCAGAAAGAATTGTCAGCAGAAAATACATACATTACATAACATTTTTTCCCAGATTATATTTTAACGATAAGATTTTTTCAGCCAAGTCAATTTGGGACAAACCCGATAAGGTCGGGATGGCTGGCAGGCTGTCTATTATTAGGCGAGTGCTCTACCAAATGAGCCCCCTACCTTATATGTAATCAGTTTAATTCAGATTTTCACTACGACAATGTCCGAGTTACAGTCATTCAAATATGGCCATACTTTAGCTAGCCAGTGCCTCTCCACCAGCTCATCCCTTCACATCCAGTGAGTGGTGAGAACTTGTCCTGTCCAGGCGTATTTGGCTAGTGCATATCACAGAACTGCCTTAAACAGTTGCGGCAAAGACTTTTTCCTGATAGAACAGTTTGCAGACCTGCCAGCCCAAAAGTGGAATCAGAATGTCAGAAAATACGAATTTGAGACAAAAAAAAGGAATCTTTTAAACAATGTTAATGTAATTAGTAGGTCTGCTATTCGAACCTATGTAATGTCGAGTAAACACCGACCTGCTTTGGTTCTTGACAAATCCTTCATCGGAGAGGACCTTGGCACACACGAAGCATCGGAAACATTCGGGATGCCAGGAGGCATTCATGGCCTTGATCACACGGCCACTGATGAACTCTCCTGTGCATGAGGAGGGACAAAGAAGAAAACATTACCATTTATAGATCCCACTTCCACAGATAACCTTGCACAATGCACACTACACATTGATTCGTTTAACTTGAGCATTTTAAACTTGAGCTTTTATATAGCGCAATATCCACGAAACGTGCTAAAGGGGTCGCAAGCCAACAGTAACACTTAACACGAAGGACAAAACATGACACTTGAAAGGCGATTAAAATTTTTAAAAATTTTCCGATGGAGACTAGGTACTCATTTTACACCTGAGTACTGTGAGAAAATGTGAGTAAAGAGCCTTTTCCAAGGATTCAACTATGCCCTGCTCAGAGCTGGATTCCAACCCCAGACCCAAAGGGGAGACCACATAGCCACATTTATTCCCCTAACATCCTGTATGGAACTAAATGTCTATTTTATACAGTCCAAACAGTCTGTAAAGCCTTCTTAGTAATACAAAGCTGATAGAAGCTGTAGAGTGTAAAAAGTAATGAACAAAAATTTAAATAACAGCGGCGAACAAGAACAAATTACCAAACACAGATCGTTTCGGGCTCAAAATCATTCTTCAGCCAATAAACAATAAAAAAACAATTATACATCACTTGAAATCCAGACAAACGGCAGAAAAGTATTTGGCACGTTTCGTAATCCATGGACCTAACGGCTATGATGGGACTACTTTTTGTGTTTATGGTGGTCAATTTTGCATGGAGAAAAAAGGCTTTAAATCAACAATATAGTTTTCAATGATATTAATTCAGTGCAAAAATGATGATGATTACGATGACAAAAATAAAGAGTGACTATAAATAAAGTCTCTCGAATGGAAGCCACGGGGCAAGAGGAAACGGGGTCGTCCAAAACAGACTTGGGCTAGAGGAAGCCTTGACCAAGATTTGTGTATCTCCAATATTACCTGGAGTTTGGCAAAAGGTCTGTGTCAAGGACAGAAGAAGATGGAAGAGTGCTGCTGTTGAGGCCCTATGCTTTGCCGGGAACCAAGAGGCATAAGCCAAGTCA
>NC_088369.1:1784250-1790278 GCF_034508935.2 Berghia stephanieae
AAATAGTCACTACCGTACCAGACATTATCTCATTCGTTTGTAGTGTTTCATTCATCCTGCTTTGTTGATAAAGGGGAAACCCGAAACGTCCATTTTATCTGTTTTAAATATATTAAATTGAAGCGTATATTCAATTTCATATTGTTATTCATTTAAAATGGAACATGTTTAATTCACATTACCAAAAAAAAAAAAAAAAAAAAAAAAAAAAAAACCCCCCCCCCCCAAAAAAAAAAAAAACTCGAGCTTTTATATAGCGCAATAGCCACTACACGTGCTCAAAGCGCTTTACAAAGCTCCCCTGACCAACATCAGCACGTAACATCTAGAATGAGACATAACGCCTGTTAGGCGATATTACATTTTTTTTACCCGGTCAAAATCATCTATTTTTTTCTTTCGAAAAACATTTTCTTGTAGTGAGGAAAGTGTCAGCACGGCTGTACTCTAGAAAAAAAAAACAAAACACATTTATAAACATTTAGCCAGAAAACTCGTCCTTCAAATATCGATCGATTTAAATGACCCTCATCTTGGGAAAAAACTCTCAAACCTAGGACTTGTTGGAAGACTTCGCCGAAGTCCCAGGTTTGAGTTTGAGAACTTTTGCCAAGATGAGGGTTATTTAAATCGATCAACATTTGAAGGACGAGTTTTCTGGCCAAATTTTCAAATATGTGTTTTTCCAGAGTAGGGCAGAGCAATAGGTGTATTTGTGAAAAATCACTTAAGGCAGGCGATTGAATTGAAATGTTTGGTTATGATTCTATCCTGGTAGCTGTCAACACGATGTGTTTGGAATGGATGGATGGTGTCAAGTGGTGCTTGTTGTTGATGATGATGATGATTATGATGGGAAGATGATGATGATGATGATAATAATAATAATAATAATAATAATAATAATAATAATAATAATAATAATAATAATAATAATAATAATAATAATAATAACCTGGCCGTTAACAGCTCGGCGCATAGTTGAGTCCTTGGAAAAGGCTCTATACTCACATTCTCGCACCGTACTCAGGTGTAAAATGAATACCTGACCGTTAACAGCGTTGTCTTTGTCCGAAAGAAATTTTAATATCGCCTTACAGGCGTCATGTCTCGTCCTACATGCTAAGACTTGCTGTTGATCAGGGACCCCTTGTAAAGCGCTTTGAGCAAGTTTAGTGGATATTGCGCTATATAAAAGCTCAATTTAATTATAAATTTAATGATGGTGATGATGACGACGACACAGATGATGGTGGTGGTGGCTGTGGTAAGTATAATATTATTTAAGTAATATAGATATATATTAAAAAGGGAAATAACTGTGATAATAATCCCTACATCTTGCTGGGATTTGACAACATAATCCAGAATATGATTGAATATAGTATGATGTATCTACATACACACATGTGAACGCACGTACGCACACAAACACACACACACACACACAGAGAGAGAGAGAGAGAGAGAGAGAGAGAGAGAGAGAGAGAGAGAGAGAGAGAGAGGATAGATAGATAGCAAATAGATAGATAGATAGATAGATAGATAGATGAGAGAGAGAGAGAGAGAGAGAGAGAGAGAGAGAGAGAGAGACTGAGCGATAGACAGGCAGACAGATAGATAGATAGAAAAGGGGGGGGGGGGTGTATAGAGACACAGCCCAAAGCCAACCATATATATATATATATATATATATATATATATATATATATATATATATATATATATATATAATCCAGCTCTATCCATATCCAGATGACCAGACAGCCAAATTAGCTGACAGGGGAAATGCATATTATAAATCATTCAATCAATCAACAAGTCCATCATGACAACTGGCTTACACGTCACACGTAGTAGATACCACATTTGGGCCACTGGGCTTTAACATCAGGATTAGTTAACTCGCTCAACCCTGACACCGACTATATCCTTAGTATACCCGGGTTACTTTTTCCCCATGCCTATTTGTTACATTTTTTATGAGACAAAGTATCGGCGTAGCATCAAAGCTAATGATTTTAATGATAACATGTTAATAATAGTTGAATAAAATATCTATGTACATGCTCATTTTTTATACATTCTTGTCCAATTTTGAAAAGTAGCAAAAATCTCTAGGATTGAGTGAGTTAAGTTTTAGTGTCGAGGGCATCCAGGATAGATGTCCATTACGCTATATCAGGGCCCCAGTGTCCATATATAACTACATAATATATTCTAACACAATCGAAAACATTTTTAATTTTAATCTAATTATTTTTTCTAATTGATATTTTCTATTAATTTCTTTATTTTGTTTGTTTTTTGTCTTCGTGGGATTTTTGTTTAAATCACAAATTGCTCATCGTGTATCTACCCTTGTTAATTTTCATAAATAAATAAATAATAAAAAAAAAACAAACAAACAAAGGAGCGTCATGAGAACGTGTCTAATATTACTGAATTACTTCCCTTATCCATAAAAAGTGACGGGTTATTATCATCATCATTATTATCATTATTACAATTATTATTATCATTATTATTATTATTATTATTATTATTATTATTATTATTATTATTATTATTATTATTATTATTATTTTTGTTGTTGTTACTATTATTATTATTATTATTATTATTATTATTATTATTATTATTATTATTATTATTATTATTGTTGTTGTTACTATCATTATTATTATTATTATTATTATTATTATTATTATTATTATTATTATTATTATTATTATTATTATTATTATTATTATTATTATTATTATCATTATTATTATCATCAACATCATAATTATTGTTCGTTTACATTTCTGATTCTTATGTGTTTTTTAATGTTGTTTTTCTTTTGTTTTTTGTATGTTTGTTGTTTTGTTTTTGTTGTTGTTTCTTTATTTCTTTTTTTTTTCTCTTGGGGGGGGGGGGGGGGGGGGGGGGGGGGGGGGGGGGGCTCTCGTCTTGTGTTGCTTTTTCTTTGCTATTCTATTAGGGTTTTTTTAAAAGATGTTTTCGCGTGCTGATCAAAAATGCCTTTTTAGAGAAAATAAAGTAGACAATCCTTCCCAACCTGATTCAGCTGTACCTAAAACAAACAAAACAAACAAAGCCCACCCCAACCACCACCAACTCTGCCGTACTCTGGGAAAAAAATCAAACCATATCTAAATTTTGGACAGAAAACTCGTCCCTCAAATATCAATCGATTTAAATGACCCTCATCTTGGCAACAACAACAAAAAAAAAAAAAAAATAATTAAAAATAAAAAACAACTCCCAAATCTGGGGACTTCATCGAAGTTCCAGGTTTGAGAGTGGCGAAATCCCATGTTTGAGAGTTGTTTCTTCTTTCTTTTCTTGCCGAGATGAGGGTCGTTTAAATCGATCGATATTTGAAGGACGAGTTTTCTGGCCAAATTTGTAAATATGTTGGGTTTTTTTCCAGAGTACGGCAGAATACTGTAGACTGTAGTCCGGTACCCACCTGGAACCGTCCTGGTTGACGATGCGTGGCTCGTTAGAGAACTCCTCCTCCTGAGCCATGCGACGCCTCTGGAAAAGGGGGCTCTCCGTCTTGGAGTCCAACCTCTGCAGCCGCAGCTGTTGTTTGTCTCGCCTCGTGTAGGGCAACATTGTTGACGACGCCATAGTTTTTGTTTTGTTGTTGTTGTTGTTCGTTTTTGTTTTTTTTTAACTAATTATTATAGTATCTTAAACAGCAATGTATAAAATGAAAATAACAGTTTAAAAAAAAAAAAAAACAAAGATAAAAAAATAACTAAACATGGAACGTTTCGGGTTCAAAATACGTCCTCAGGCAATAACATTGTTATTTCTCAAAGATTGGTTGTGAGCCAGAAACCGCCCTTTTAAAAAAAAAAAATTGTTTTCCTTCTTTCTTTTCTCTTTTTTTTTTTTTGTATTTTTTGGTTCTTTAACGTTATTGGCTGAGGAAGGGATTTGAGCCCGATACGTCGCGGATTTAGTATTGTAAATGCTATTTTTGGAAGTGCAATTTCCATTTCTGTACATTGCTTCACATTTTCACAATCCAAAGCTGCCGGTGCCTTAGTTGTATTTCCTTTCGAAAAGTCCTTAAATTGTCTTCATCACAGGCTTAGCCATTTCTATTATTCTGGTACCGTCAACTGGGGTAACTTTGCCTAAAGGGGAAACTTTGCCTCTGTGAATTGGATTTAATAGTCTGATGTCACGCCGCCCGGCAACGGCGGCCATCTTGGTTCTAAACAAAGAAAATCATTACTTTTTATTCTTCATGCTGGCTTGAACTTTTCATATGTCTTGTGATCAGAATGTGTAAAAGTCAAAACATGATCAAATTTATGTGTTTTCCCCCCTCTGGATACGCTTTTATGCTCGCCGGAGAAATATTTCATACGGGCGTCCGCCATTGTTCCGATAGTTTAGAGCCAGTGTTACTAAGTTACCATGCGTCATTTGGAAGGAAGTGACGTTACGACTGTTGAAGAGGATTTGGAGCATTTAGAATCATCTCAGCTTTATTGTAGTTATTGTAGTACCCGTTAGAAAACTTTAATCTTAATCAAAGGAAATGATTGCCAAAAACCTAATCAATGTCTAATTGGTACAAAATTCACGAGGCAAAGTTTCCCCTTTAGGCAAAGTTAACCCAGTTGACGGTAATTAACACAATTCTCATTACAGCTATTTAGTAATGGTAAATTAAAACCAAAAAAAAAAAAAAATATATATCCGTCAGAATGGTAAAAAAAAAAATGGAGCCGTAGTCTAAGAAGCACTGGAAATGGAATTCTTAATAGAAAAGACGGATCTCGGGTGTCAACACAAAGGGTCGAATATAGAAGGGACGAATTTGACGTCACTCAACTCTTTGTTATTGTTTATAGCCAGCCATTTTATGAGTATATATAGTTCTTTAGGGGCAGCGTGGCTCATCGGTACGGTCTTTGCTTCGTACCCGAAAGGTACCGAGTTCGATCACCAGCCGCTGCCCTGTAACGCCTTGGGCAAGTCACCTCGCCCTAGCTCACTTTGCGGCGCTGCTCTGCGACTGATGCCTGGGTTATTCAAGTAATTCTTTGGAATAGACCCTAAAGAAAATCTCCCCATGGGGATGAATAAAGGGAATGTTATGTAAATCAGACTACAGACGATAAAGGTTACACATAGTTTTGTGTGTTGGTACGTCATATCCGGCTGGCGGATGTTATGAGTTTTATGAAACTAAACGCATAGCATGAACAGGGAAAAAAAAACAACTACTTGGTTTTACTAGACGTGTTTTATATATATATATATATATATATATTATATATATATATATATATATATATATATATATATATATTCAACGTCAATAAAGAGGAAACAACACAACAATAGCACAGTGCTCTATTTATATAATAGATACATTTTAAACATTCCCTTTATTCATCCCTAATAGGAAATTTTTCTTTAGGCTCTATTCCAATGGTAGACTGGAATAATCCAGGCGTCAGCCGCAGTGCAGCAAGGCAAAGTGAGCTAGGTGAATTGCTTAATTAATCATGGCCACACAGCGCGACGGGTAGTCGACCACAGTACTTTCGGATACGAAGCAAAGACTGTACCGCTGAGCCACGCTGCCCATTAATCTTTTATTTATTTTTTTGTTTTGTTTGTTGTTGTTTTGTAAATCACCGATCCTTAAAATTGTCGGCGGGACACAAATTGCATATTATTCCTCTTATCGTGAACACGAATCTAAGCTGTGTGCTGTTTCAAAACGGGTATGAAATCACAACACTGCCGCACTCTGGAAAAAACACTTATTTATTTTAAAATTTGGCCAGAAAACTCGTCCTTCAAATATCGATCGATTTAAATGACCTTCATCTTGGCAAAAAAAACCTCTCAAACCTGGGACTTCTTTTTTCCAAGATGAGGGTCATTTAAATCGATCGATATTTGAAGGACGAGTTTTCTGGCCAAATTTTTAAATATGGGTTTTTTTCCAGAGTACGGCAGAATACTGTTATTCTACACGATGACA
>NC_088369.1:1790378-1810503 GCF_034508935.2 Berghia stephanieae
TTTTTGGTTTTGTTTCTTTATTTCTTTTTTTTCCCTTCTTTGGGGGGGGGGGGAGGGGGGGGGGGGGGGCCTCTCGTTTGTGTTGCTTTTTCTTTGCTATTCTATTAGGGTTTTTTTAAAGATGTTTTCGCGTGCTGATCAAAAATGCCTTTTTAGAGAAAATAAAGTAGACAATCCTTCCCAACCTGATTCAGCTGTACCTAAAACAAACAAAACAAACAAAGCCCACCCCAACCACCACCAACTCTGCCGTACTCTGGAAAAAAATCAAACCATATCTAAATTTTGGACAGAAAAACTCGTCCCTCAAATATCAATCGATTTAAATGACCCTCATCTTGGCAACAACAACAAAAAAAAAAAAAAAAATAATTAAAAAATAAAAACAACTCCCAAATTGGGGACTTCATCGAAGTTCCAGGTTTGAGAGTGGCGAAATCCCATGTTTGAGAGTTGTTTCTTCTTTCTTTTCTTGCCGAGATGAGGGTCGTTTAAATCGATCGATATTTGAAGGACGAGTTTTCTGGCCAAATTTGTAAATATGTTGGGTTTTTTTCCAGAGTACGGCAGAATACTGTAGACTGTAGTCCGGTACCACCTGGAACCGTCCTGGTTGACGATGCGTGGCTCGTTAGAGAACTCCTCCTCCTGAGCCATGCGACGCCTCTGGAAAAGGGGGCTCTCCGTCTTGGAGTCCAACCTCTGCAGCCGCAGCTGTTGTTTGTCTCGCCTCGTGTAGGGCAACATTGTTGACGACGCCATAGTTTTTGTTATGTTGTTGTTGTTCGTTTTTGTTTTTTTTTAACTAATTATTATAGTATCTTAACAGCAATGTATAAAATGAAAATAACAGTTTAAAAAAAAAAAAAAACAAAGATAAAAAAATAACTAAACATGGAACGTTTCGGGTTCAAATACGTCCTCAGGCAATAACATTGTTATTTCTCAAAGATTGGTTGTGAGCCAGAAACCGCCCTTTTAAAAAAAAATGTTTTCCTTCTTTCTTTTCTCTTTTTTTTTTTTTTTTTTGTATTTTTTGGTTCTTTAACGTTATTGGCTGAGGAAGGGATTTGAGCCGATACGTCGCGGATTTAGTATTGTAAATGCTATTTTTGGAAGTGCAATTTCCATTTCTGTACATTGCTTCACATTTTCACAATCCAAAGCTGCCGGTGCCTTAGTTGTATTTCCTTTCGAAAAGTCCTTAAATTGTCTTCATCACAGGCTTAGCCATTTCTATTATTCTGGTACCGTCAACTGGGGTAACTTTGCCTAAAGGGGAAACTTTGCTCTGTGAATTGGATTTAATAGTCTGATGTCACGCCGCCCGGCAACGGCGGCCATCTTGGTTCTAAACAAAGAAAATCATTACTTTTTATTCTTCATGCTGGCTTGAACTTTCATATGTCTTGTGATCAGAATGTGTAAAAGTCAAACATGATCAAATTTATGTGTTTTTCCCCTCTGGATACGCTTTTATGCTCGCCGGAGAAATATTTCATACGGGCGTCCGCCATTGTTCCGATAGTTTAGAGCCAGTGTACTAAGTTACCATGCGTCATAAGGAAGGAAGTGACGTTACGACTGTTGTAGAGGATTTGGAGCATTTTTGAATCATCTCAGCTTTATTGTAGTTATTGTAGTACCGTTAGAAAACTTTAATCTTAATCAAAGGAAATGATTGCCAAAAACCTAATCAATGTCTAATTTGGTACAAAATTCACGAGGCAAAGTTTCCCTTTAGGCAAAGTTAACCCAGTTGACGGTAATTAAACACAATTCTCATTACAGCTATTTAGTAATGGTAAATTAAAACCAAAAAAAAAAAAAAAAAAAAAAATATCCGTCAGAATGGTAAAAAAAAAATGGAGCCGTAGTCTAAGAAGCACTGGAAATGGAATTCTTAATAGAAAAGACGGATCTCGGGTGTCAACACAAAGGGTCGAATATAGAAGGGACGAATTGACGTCACTCAACTCTTTGTTATTGTTTATTAGCCAGCCATTTTATGAGTATATATAGTTCTTTAGGGCAGCGTGGCTCATCGGTACGGTCTTTGCTTCGTACCCGAAAGGTACCGAGTTCGATCACCAGCCGCTGCCCTGTAACGCCTTGGCAAGTCACCTCGCCCTAGCTCACTTTGCGGCGCTGCTCTGCGACTGATGCCTGGTTATTCAAGTAATTCTTTGGAATAGACCCTAAAGAAAATCTCCCCATGGGGATGAATAAAGGAATGTTATGTAAATCAGACTACAGACGATAAAGGTTACACATAGTTTTGTGTGTTGGTACGTCATATCCGGCTGGGGATGTTATGAGTTTTATGAAACTAAACGCATAGCATGAACAGGGAAAAAAAAAACAACTACTTGGTTTTACTAGACGTGTTTATATATATATAATATATTTATATATATAATATATATATATATATATATATATATATTCCAACGTCAATAAAGAGGAAACAACACAACAATAGCACAGTGCTCTATTTATATAATAGATACATTTTAAACATTCCCTTTATTCATCCCTAATAGGAAATTTTTCTTTAGGCTCTATTCCAATGGTAGACTGGAATAATCCAGGCGTCAGCCGCAGTGCAGCAAGGCAAAGTGAGCTAGGTGAATTGCTTAATTAATCATGGCCACACAGCGACCTTTCGGATACGAAGCAAAGACTGTACCGCTGAGCCACGCTGCCTCATTAATCTTTTATTTATTTTTTTGTTTTGTTTGTTGTTGTTTTGTAAATCACCGATCCTTAAAAATTGTCGGCGGGACACAAATTGCATATTACTCCCTCTTATCGTGAACACGAATCTAAGCTGTGTGCTGTTTCAAAACGGGTATGAAATCACAACACTGCCGCACTCTGGAAAAAACACTTATTTATTTTAAAATTTGGCCAGAAAACTCGTCCTTCAAATATCGATCGATTTAAATGACCTTCATCTTGGCAAAAAAAACCTCTCAAACCTGGGACTTCTTTTTTTCCAAGATGAGGGTCATTTAAATCGATCGATATTTGAAGGACGAGTTTTCTGGCCAAATTTTTAAATATGGGTTTTTTTCCAGAGTACGGCAGAATACTGTTATTCTACACGATGACGCATGACGACGGTAATTGTCGTTCTGATTGTATCATTAGAAACATGACAAAAGTGGTTGGTTAACATAATGCATATTTTATATCAGCAACAAAATGAAGGAATAAAAATTAAATAATTTTTAAGCGGTAAAAAAAAACAAAAAAACAAAAAAACACATACAACAGCAACAATAACAACAACTACAACAACTGCAATAATAATAATAACAACAACAGCAACAACAACAACAACAACAACAACAACAACAACAACAACAACAACAAAAGAGTTATAAACCTAAAAGTCCTATTTAAAAAAAAATGAAACTAAAAATAAAACCAAAAACAATACGAATTCAATTCAAGAAAAGTGTATTCTATTTATCATGATAAGGCGCAAGATGTATTTGAATGTAAACAACGAAGTAGACTGTGATTGATTTAGATGGTATTTGATTGTATGAAGAGAGAGAGAGAGAGAGAGAGAGAGAGAGGGGGGGGAGAGAGAGAGGGAGAGAGAGAGAGAGAGGGGGGAGAGAGAGAGATAGAGCGAAATAGAGAGAGAGAAAGGGAAAGAGGGAGGGAGAGAGAATGAGAAAGAGAGAGAGAGAGAGAGAGAGAGAGAGAGAGAGAGAGATGTGTTTGTGTGTGTATGTGTGTGAGAGAGAGGGGGGGGGGTTGTTATTTTGTCGTTTTTAGGTGTCTAACGACGTTTTCAACACTATGTAGGCCATTTAAGCGACCGTCTCTAGCGTTTATCAATTTTTATATGTTGGAATATTTTTTTTATAAAACCATAATAGTTACATGTTTGTTATTTTAAATTTTTTATTTACAATTTCTGCAGTCCTGCAGATATTTTAAAATTTTAAGCGGATCGACTGACTGGAACAGAGACTTCAAGTCCCTGGTTTCATAATGATGTGATCTTATCTGTTCTAACTGTGTACATTCTCTCAAAATATGTCGAACTGTGTGTGTGTGTGTGTGTGTGTGTGTGAGAGAGAGAGAGAGAGAGAGAGAGAGAGAGAGAGAGAGAGAGAGAGAGAGAGAGATTGTTTGAATGTAAAACCCAAAGAGACTGTATAGGTGGATGGATGCTAATACTTATATCATGATATAAAAGATTATAATATGGCGGCAAAAAGAAGAATGATACGTAGCAGGAATGACAATCCATCAGACCATAAAAAGATGTGTGGTCAAGTTGAGATACATCACCCACACCCCTCCACACACACACACACACACACATATATATATATATGTAAACAATCCATGTATGTAAACAAACACCTGTAACTGTCAGGCCAGGTGTCAATATCAACAAAACTGTCGATATCATGAACCAGTTAACTGCCGTACTCGGAAAAAAACTCATATTTTAAAATTTGACCAGACAACTCGTCCTTCAACTATCCATCGATTTAAATGACCCTCATCTAGGGGAGGGGGAAGGGGGGGGGGGCAAAAAATTTCAAACCTGGAACTTCGTGAAGTCTTCCTTGAAGTCCCAGGTTTAAGAGTTTTAGCCAAGATCCGGGTCATTTAAATCGATCGATATTTGAAGGACGAGTTTTCTGGCCAAATTTTTAATCATCAGTTTTTCCATAGTACGGCGGTCTGGTTACATAAGCCTGTGTCTCTCCAATAGAATGTATTGGCTGATTATTGGATTGAACCCCTCCACCCCCCACCTCCCACCCCCTTTCCCTCTCCGTCTTCCTCTACTTACTCGGCGAAGTCCCAGGTTTGACAGTGTTTGTTTGCCAAGATGAGAGTCATTTAAATTGATCGATACTTGAAGGAAGAGTTTTCGGGCCAAATTTTTAAATATGTGTTTTTCCAGAGTAAGGCAGAAAAAGGGCATTGAACTCCTGCCATCATTAGCCATAAGACCTGGAGTTTACAATAAAGACTCGACGTGGCTAAATAATATTATTACAAGTAAACATGATGGCTTTTCCCTTAAAGAGATATAGTGTGCGTGTGTGTGTGTGTGTGTGTGTGTGTGTGTGTGTGTGTGTGTGTGTGTGTTCTTTGTGTGAGTGTCCCAAATATCAAGAAGAACAAGGTGAAATGGATTGTAAAAGGAGGTCCAACCTATTTTCATTGCCTACACCATCACCCAAGACTCCTTCTCCATACCCCCCCCCCCCCCCCAATCCCCCTCCCCTCCCCTTTACAAAGAATTCCATTGCACTGAGGCAAACAAACGTACATTGAACAGAAATAACGGGGAAAGGAATAAACGGATATGAGAGAGAGAGAGAGAGAGAGAGAGAGAGAGAGAGAGAGAGAGAGAGAGAGAGAGAGAGAGAATATTCCATGCCATTGAGGCCGTCACAACAAGGTGGACATTATGGGTAGACATAAAACAAACAAAATGTCGTCGCTAGATCAAACAGTCGAACAATGAAACATTCCTACACATAATAGAAATAGCAGAAAAAGGAATAAAAGGAGAGAGAGGGGGGGGGGGGGGGGGGGGAGGGAGGGAGAGAGAGGGAGAGAGGGGGGGGGTGAGAGAGAGGGGATAGAGTGAGAGAGGGGAGAGAGAGAGAGAGAGAGAGAGAGAGAGAGAGAGAGAGGAGAGAGAGAACCGTTTAACTCTTGAAACAATACATTATATAATAGCTCACGTCCCGGCATTGTGTCCTTGGGCGAGGCACACTTTACACACAAGAACTTACTCATTCGACTTTAGTTTGAACATGACTGATACCAAAAGTGCAAACTAAAAATATTTCTTTTTAAAAAGAACGCCTAACAAGTAGTCTAGTTTAGCTACGTAAAAATGCTTTTATAATAATTTAGCCTGATAGAGGAATAAACGACCCATCAACATAATCAGAAAACGCATTCAGTATGGATAACAAACTCATACAATAATTAATATTGTAAAGCGCCGCTGAGCACGTAATAATAATAATAATACACATTTATATAGCGCTCATTCTCGTGTAAAACACAAGCTCTGGGCACTTTACAATACAAATATCAATTTTAAGTGAAAAAAAAAATAATAACAACAATAATAATTCATAGCCAAATCAAGGATTCATATAGAGTCAAGAAAAACAAATACAGTAAAAATGTGTCTTGAGATTCTTTTTAAAAGTAGGTAAAGACTTGCACTCCCTCAGACCACGTGGTAGTTCATTCCAAATCTTGGGGCCGAAACAAGCAAACGATCTATCGCCAAATTTTGTTCTTGATCTTTTTTCCGAAATTTTCGTTTGGTCATTACATGATCTTAAAGTGTAATTTTCAAATTTACACATGACCACGTGATCTGTGAGATATGCCGGTGCTATACCAGCCAAACACTTATAAACAAGACACGCTGCTTTGTAATATGTGCGCTTTTCAATGGGCAACCAGTGGAGAGAGGCCAACAAAGGGGTTGCATGATCACATTTTTTTTGCCAAAAACTAATCTTGCTGCACTGTTTTGCAGTAGTTGTAATTGTTTACTAGAAGCCTGAGGCAAGTTGACAAGCAGGGAGTTACAATAATCTAGTTTCGAAAAAATGAGGGAGACAACCAATGTTTTACATGTTCCAATTGCAATATAATGACGGATCGAACTGATTTTCTTCAATTGAAAGTATAAAGATTTACAGAGAGCAGAAATGTGAGCTGACATTCTCATTTCTGAATCAAATAGACACCCAAATTTTCACAGTCTTTGAAACTTTGATCTTTTCACCCCCAATCAACACCTCAAGACCATCATTCACCTTCAACTGCCCTCTATTTCCCACAATCATCACTTCTGTTTTTGACTCATTCACTTTCAACTTGTTTGCATCCATCCACTCTTTCACATCCGTCACACATTCTTCCACACGTTTCACAATATTTTCGAGATTTTTAGTTTTATCAGTAGCATAAAGTTGCGTATCATCTGTATAGAGATGATAGCGCAGCCCATGACCAGTGATGACATTAGATAATGGAGAAGTATACAAAACAAAAAAAATTGGAAGTTAGTGGAAGTTGAGCGCTATATAATTAACTTTTTATTAATTACCATCATTATCATTATCATCATCATCATCATCATTATTATTATTATTATTATTATTATTATTATTATTATTATTATTATTATTATTATCATTATTACCATTATTATTATTATCATCATTATACTATCATTATTATTATCATTATTTATTATTATTATTATTTATTATTATTATTATTATTATTATTATTATTGTTATCATTATTATTATTATTATTATTATTATTATTATCATTACTACTATCATTATTATTATTATTATCATCATCATCATCATCATCATTATTATTATTATTATTATTATTATTATTATTATTATTATATTATTATTATTATTATTATTATTATTATCATCATTACTACTATCATTATTATTATCATCATCATCATCATCATCATCATCATCATCATCATGATTATAATTATTATTATTATATTATTATTATTATTATTATTATTATTATTATTATTATTATTATTATTATTTATTATTATTATCAATAATATTATTATACACGTAACAGGTGGTAAAGTTGTTTATGGTTATCTGTCTGATGTCACGTCACAACATGACTCCGGTAATTATGTATTCTAAAAACGAGGCTATCCTATAACTGTTTCCAACAAGTCTATACTAATATGAATAGATAACATGACTTTCCCAATGTGACAGCTCCTGATAACTCAACCGTTAACAACCTACCAGTACCATCGACATCAAATTGGTGCACGTCGTCAGTATCCAATTAAAATAATAACAATAATAATAATAATAATAATAATAATAATAATAATAATAATAATAATAATAATAATAATAATAATAATAATAATAATAAATAATAATAATAATAATAATAAAATAATAATAATAATAATAATAATAATAATAATAATAATAATAATAATAATAATAATAATAATAAAAATAATAATAATAATAATAATAATAATAATAATAATAATAATAATAATAATAATAATAATAATAATAAAATTAATAATACAATATAATAATAATAATAATAATAATAATAATAAAATAATAATATAATAATAATAATAATAATAATAATAATAATAATAATAATAATAATAATAATAATAATAATAAAATTAATAATAACAATAATAATAATAATAATAATAATAATAATAATAATAATAATAATAATAATAATAATAATAATATATAAATAATAATAATAATAATAATAATAATAATAATAAAAATACATCATACTGAACAAAGTTTTACCGAATCATATAATGTTTCTGTTCCCAGACATGGTGATATACTTAACAATATTTCACTGTATCTTAAAATATAGAAGGAACGAAATTGACGTCACTCAGCTCTTTGTATGTTATTGTTTTTAGCCAGCCATTTTTAGGAGTAGTTCCCACTAAATTTATCAGACTATCAACGTTTAACGTTACACATACTTTTGTGAATTGGTACGATATATATCCGATTGGCGGATGTTGTGAGTCTTTAAAAAACCAACTAAATGCATAGCATGAATATATCAGACCTGCCAACTGTTACGAAAAATTCGTAAAATTTCAGAACTTGATGAGCATCTCTAAGTCATTAAAACTTGTTGAAAATGAACATTAATGGCAGACAAGATCATTTTATGGATGTTGAAGTGTTATATATTCCTTGTGGGCGTAAATCTATAAAGTTAACTATAGCGACTACTTGTTTTCTCTTCCTACAAAATTACGAATTTTCAAATTTTGAAGTAAGCTGGTCTGACATATGCCTTAGTTCCCAAGACATGGTGGTATGGTTAACAAGGGTTTATTGTATCTTATTCCATAATAATAATAATAATTAATAATAGTAATAATAATAATAATAATAATAATAATAATAATAATAATAATAATAATAATAATAATAATAATAATAATAATAATAATAATAATAATAATAATAATAATAGTAATAATAATAATAATAATAATAGACCTGTAAATGAGCTCTATAAAAATTGACTGAAACTGAAACTCTTCGTAATTCGTCGTAGCGGTAAAATCCAAAGAATCAAAATGAAAGGTAAACAGCAAGCTCACTTGAGCAAAGCAATGGCAGAAAACTAAATTGCAAGGGAATTAATTAGACTACTTACCATTGTTCCTTGTAATTATGTACCCAATCAGTGAAGAAACTTAGAAACGGTCAACCAGTTTGTTTACAACATGAGGTAATCGAGATGTGCTTGTAGCAATCATTTAGCTTTCGATTTGAATTTGAAGGTGTCTACATAACGAACTTTCGGTGTTTCGAATTTTTCTTTCTCATACTTTTCCTGTCCTTCAAGTAAATGTGGTCAATTTTGGCTTAGACGAAACAGTGAAATTTATCGCTCGGCGGCTCAGTTAAAATTGGCTACGACAGGTTTCGAAAGTGAAAAAATAATTTCACGAAGGCTGTGTGAAAATACACTGGGTGTGTGTCAGACACGGCAATTCTAAAAAGCGTCGCTTAGCCTTGGCAATATATATCCATCATTAATATAAACGGCCCATGAGCTATGCGTGGGCTGTGGAACATTCCTAGTTAACTTTACAGTCAATCGACTACGATTCATGAATTCTTTTTTATTCATTTCTTTCTTCCCTTTTTAAAAATATTTGAATTTGACGAATTGACTGATTTCAGTTAATTGACTGAGAATTTACAGGTCTATAATAATAATAATAATAATAATAATAATAATAATAATATAATATAATAATATAATAATAATAATAATAATAATAATAATAATAATAATAATAATAATAATAATAATAATAATAATAATAATAATAATATAATAATAATAATATAATAATAATAATAATAATAATAATAATAATAATAATAAGTATATAATAATAATAATAATAGTAATAATAATAATAATAATAATAATAATAATAATAATAATAATAATAATAGTAATAATAATAATAATAATAATAGAATAATAATAATAATAATAATAATAATAATAATAATAATAATAATAATAATAATAATAATAATAATAATTATATAACAGTTAATGTTTAGTGAATACAATGAATACATCCCATTGTGACAATATGACACATGACTGCTGCAGATTATTCCACCCTCGACAAGTATAATTATCATCCAAATCACCATGATTATTTGATATACAACCACCCCCCCCCCAAAACAAAAAAAACAAAAAACAAAAACAAAAACAAAAACAAACAAAACAAAAAACAAACAAACAAACAACAAAAACAGGCCCAAAATATTTTTAAAAGAACTCAAACACTCCCAACCAATTTGAATTGCGATGGGTGTTTGACGCCGTGTGCATATTTGCACATCTGACTCACTCATGAGCCTTGTTTAACATTGTTGCAATGGACAATATTTTCCGTCATTTAAAAAAAATAATAAAATTTGTTGAGATTTTCAATACAACAATAAGACGATAAGGAATTGGGTTATCAGGCCTTCAAATAAGTGCACGTCGGGTATGGGTATTCGGAGGCTTAAACTAAATAAATAAATAAATAAATAAATAACTAAATAAACCATGCATGTCCCCAATGACTCAGCCTTACGATTTCTGGTCTATGTATGTACTACGAATAGCAACGTCAAGCAAAAAATGTTTTTTAATTTGGAGCCAATCCATATACTTTGACCCACTTGACTCGGGTATAAATGGGTAAATGAGAGGGGGTGGGGGGGGGGGGGGAGGTGGGCTTTACTACTGCTTCATCGACTCTTTCACAGAGAAAAGAGTTATAGTTAAGTATTATATCTAATAGTACTCTATAGTACTCTGGAAAAAAAACGATATTTAAAAAATTGGTCAGACAACTCGTCCTTCAAATCGATCGATTTAAATGACCCTCATCTTGGCAAAGACTCTCAAACCTGGGACTTCGCGATAATCGGTGAGTGAACTAAGGTGCTTATGCTTTCAGTAATTTTATTAAATATTAGCTAAAGAATGAATCATAAACATGCGACTTAAGTAACGTTACAACTGACTTGGGTGTTGAATTCAAAAGGACAAATTGATTTCAATACAAAACACAATAAGAGTTAATTAAGCTATCACAACGAAATCCTAACATTACAGCAGGGGAGATAACTCGAGCGTGACGTGAATTTTATTCTTTTCCTTTTCCCATCTTGACGGATAGAGAAGAAGAAGAGGAGAAGAAGAAGAATAAGAAGAAGAAGAAGAAGAAGAAGAAGAAGAAGAAGAAGAAGAAGAAGAAGAAGAAGAAGAAGAAGAAGAAGAAGAAGAAGAAGAAGAAGAAGAAGAAGACACCGATAATAGAGATAATCATTGTGATAATGCAATAATGTAATACGTAATATTATTTATACACACGTAAAGAGAGAATAGACTATGATAATTATTACATGGCCGGGAAATAGGGGGGGGGGGGGGGTCGTTGTTCTTTGTGTGTGATTTTTTGTCCTTTCCTTCATTAAAAAAAATTAATTCATTAATTCATTTTTTTAAAATTCCATTTTTGTAAGAAATGTTTGTTTTTTTTTTTCTTTCAGCAATTCAACAATTAGAATGTTTCATTTAAAATCTTTCGGATCGGAAAGTCTCTGGGCTTGAGCCTTGGAAAAGGCTCTTTACTCACATTCTCTAACCGTACTCGGTTGTGAAATGAGTACCTGGCCGTTAACAGCGTTGTCTCTGTCGGAAAAAAAATGTAATATCGCCTAACAGGTGTCGTGTCTCGTTCTACATGTTACGTATTGCTGTTGGTCAGGGACATCTTGTAAAGCGCTTTGAGCACTTTTAGTGGATATTAAGCCATATAAATGCTTACATTTTTTCATTTATTTAAACAACTTGACAAATCACCATTTTAAAAACAACAACAAAACAAAACCCCACACCTGAGACTTCGAAAAACAAACAAACAAATTTTGAGCTTTTATACAGCGCAATATCCACTGAACGTGCTCAAAATGCTTTACAAAAATCATTAGAAATATCAGGTTTGTTCTGGTCGTAATGAACAAAAATGTGTTTTTGCCACTTGGGTCACGTGGCCAACCTGGCGTAAAGAAAAGTCTTAAGCAAAACAAAAAAGTTGGGAGTAAAATATAATATAGCAGTGAGTACTAATCACACACACACAAACACACACACACACACACACACACCATAATCCTATGTTCACGAGCTACAGCAGCGTGATAAATAAAATTAAATATTAGAATTGAACAGAGAAGAGGGAGTGAAGGAGGAAGAGGATGAAGAAGAAGAAGAGGAGGAGAAGGAGGTGGAGGAGGAGGAGGAGGAGTAACACTGCAAATTGATGGAGGAGCTGAGATCACGGTCCAAGACTCGACATCAGACAAACACCAAGACAAATTATGTGTGTGTGTGTGTGTGTGTGTGTGTGTGTGTGTGTGTATGTGAGAGAGAGAGATAGTGAGAGAAACAGGGATAGTGAGAGAGAGAGAGAGAGAGAGAAAAAGAGAGAGAGAGAGGGGGGAGGGGGATGAGATAGAGTACAAAAGAATCAGTCAAGCATTAACCAATTTGTAACAGAACACTTCAAAGAGACAGAGAAAGCCAAAGAGTGTCGGAGACCACTAGAACACCCACCTAATCCCACCCCAATCTCATGGCCTACTAAGTAGGTACATACACCCCATGGCATATCATTCTCTGGCATTTCCTTACAAAACACCTTTTTTTAGAAATCATACTGGCCAGAAAAAATTCAACTCCAAACAAATATCGACTTATTATTATTATAATTATTATTATTATTATTATTATTATTATTATTATTATTATTATTATTATTATTATTATTATTATTATTATTATTATTATTATTATTATAATTATTATTATTATTATTATTATTATCATTATTATTATCATTATTATTATCATTATTATTATTATTATTATTATTATCATTACTATTATTGTTATTATTATTATTATTATTTATTATTATTATTATTATTATTATTATTATTTATTATTATTATTATTATTATTATTATTATTATTATTCACTTCAATGAATGACCACAGATGTTTAGTGACCACAGATGTTTAGTGACCATAGATTTTTAGTGACCACAAATGTTCACTGACCACAGATGTTTAGTGACCACCGATTTTAGTGACCACAGACGTTTAGTGACCTCCGATTTTTAGTGACCACAGGTTTTTAGTGACCAACGATTTTTACTGACTACAGATTTTTAGTGACCACCGATTTTTAGTGACCACCGATTTTTAGTGACCACAGATTTTTAGTGACCACAAATTTTTAGTGACAGATCTGAGAGAATTTGGTCAGTTGACATTCGTCCTGTTAATCCGTCGAGATATGAAGAAAAATATCTCTGGCCAATATTTTTATTTTTGGAAACAAAGTTGTTTAGTCAGAATATGGCAGTGTTGTACCAATTGTATTTGAACAGGCCAAACGTGAGAGGAACTGATGTATTTATGGATTAAAGAAAAAAAAAAAGAAGGGGGGGGGGGGGCGACGCTGACATGCACGACCTAAATGTGTCAATGTTTGTTGTAAGGCCACTAAAAGAAATAAATATGTAGGCAAGAGGCACAGCACAGACAGACAGAATGGACAATCAGACAGGTTGACGAACGGATAGATAGATAGATAGATAGATAGATAGATAGATAGATAGATAGATAGATAGATAGATAGATAGATAGATAGATAGACAGACTGACAGGGATAAATAGACAGATATAGATAAATAAATAAACAGATAGATAGATGATAGGTAGATAGACAGACAGATATAAAAAAAGAAGAAAAAAAAACAACCCCCACCCCCCCAAAAAAAAAAAAATAAAAAAAATATAAAACAACAACAAAAAGCCTGGATTAATCCAAAGAGCATTCATTACCGATGACGAAGAAGACAGAGAAAGATTTGAGTGTCTGAGGTTGTCATAAAACATAATGAATCGCCTCCTGACGACATCCTGAGAGACAGACTGTACGTTCTAACGGTGTCTGTTACACTAATAACTACACATTGCTAGGTAGGAATGCAGAAGGACAAACAGTAATAATTGATAGTGTTCACATTATGTAGACATAACAGCGTACAGATTTGTATATTAAAAAAAAAAAATCGTAGTCGTTGTCGCCGTCGTCATCAACACCAACACAAGCATCGCCGCCATCACCACTATCATCATCATCAATCGCTATTATTAGCTTCTTATTATTATTATTCACCATCATCATCGTCACGTCATCAATCATATTCTACTACTACTACTACTACTACTACTACTACTAATACTACTACTACTCCTACTCCTACTCCTACTACTACTACTACTACTCCTACTCCTACTACTACTACTACTACTACTACTACTACTACTACTACTACTACTACTACTAATACTACTACTGCTAATAGTACTACGACTACTACCTTCTTCTTCTTCGTCGTCTTCATCATCATCATGATCATCATTGCCATCATCATCATCACCATCGCACAACCTCCACTTCATATAGCAATATTTTTTTTTTTAATTGACCTATGGTGACACTGAATCAACGTACAGCAGCAGTAAAACCCCACAATAACTATGGTAATCCACAATAATGATAAAGACCAAAGCCATTCTCTATTAAAAGAACGAAATTGACGTCACTCAGCTCTTTGATATTGTTTTTAGCCAGCCATTTGTATAATTCTCACTAAATTCTATCAAGCAGACTGTACTGTAAACGTTCAAAGTTACACACAGTTGTGTGAGCTGGTACGTTTCATGTGGCTGGCGTACGTTGTGAGTAGTTTATCTAAACGCATAGTATGGATAGAGTAGGAAAACGCCACAATAACTGTGGTAATCTATAATGCTAAAGATCAAAGCCGTGTCTGTACATAACGATACGCGTAAATAAAAGACAGAAGATCTCTTTGACACTGAGAGATGATGGACGACCGTTGTGACGAAGACAAAGACTGAATTCATCCACCCCACTACAAAGAACGATAACTCCAACGTCAAAGTCTGACTAACAAAAGATTCAGACATTAAAGTAAATAGAGCGGAATGTGAAAGAAGAAAGACGTTCAAATGAACATTTCAAAATAAAAAATAAATATTTGAAAAAATAGAATGATCCACGCCTAACGGCTTTATTTTAATGTTGAATGAATGAAAAAAACCACCCCCCCCAAACAAAAAAACAAAAACAAACGCAAGCAAGCACACACACAAAAAGTCACTCATCCTATAAACAGCTTTATTACTCGTGTTATTTTGAATGCATAAATTGGAGGGGGAAAACACACACACACATACACACACACAGACACACACATACAGAAACACACACAAACAAGTCACTTATCCTTTACACCCAGTACAAATATTTTGCAGGTCTGACAACCGAGTACGATGGACACTAGTTTGCATTGATTTGAGAGCATAATTTAATTTCCATTACAATCAAGAGTCCATAATAATTTGATCACCAGACCTGCATATTGGGACACGTCGTTTTAGTTTAGAGCCATAAGGTCGTGAAGTCGCTAAATTTTACCACATTCAGGACACTAAGTATGAGCACGGTCGGGAGGATTATCTAAACGTAACTTATAGACATCTATAATTGCGGCGATGTGACACTCGCCTTTGGATCGGAAGGTCCTGAGTTCGAATCCCGCTCAGAGCGGCGCCTAATTGAGTCATAAGAGAAGACTTTACACTCACATTATCTCGCCGTACTCAGGTGTAAAATGAGTACCTTCCGTTTACAGCTTTGTTACTGACCGAAAACAAAACAAAACCAGGCGTCATGGTTCGTACAACATGATAAGTGTTGCTGTTGGCTAGGGACCCCTTGTAAAGCGTTTTGAGCACGTTTAGAAGATATTGCGCTATATATAAATGATCTATTTTTGAAAAATAGCCTCCAAGACAACTATAATGTACTTATTCAGTGTGTAATCGTAATCGCATTGTCTTGACATGCGTAAGGGTGCCCGATTAAGAGGTGAACGATACCAATGCCTTTGGGCCATGTCGACCTGGGCACATTATGACATGTTGTATAACTCTATAATATGATACATAAAGGGCCAGGGTAAAAATGTACTAAGTCACATGAATGCGTTTAAGGGTTTTTTTTTTTTAATAAAAAGTAATACAAATGAATTATGAATTTAAAAAAAAAAAAGAGGGGGGGGGGGGGAGAGAATAAATATAAAAATACCCCCCCCCCCCCCCCAAAAAAAAAACAAACAAACAAAACAACAAAACAACAAACTAACAAACTAAACACATCCTTATCTATCTTTGTAGGACCAAAGAACGCACGCACACACACACACACACACACACACACACACACAAACAAACAAGCTATACTTGATGGTGATAGCGGGGTGTTAAGTAAGGTCAGACAGTTCTCAAGGGGAAAAGAACAGAATGATTATTGTACACTCTTATCAATAAAATGTCTTGACTCGACTTATCATAATACATTATATGAACTTTTGGCAGTTGTCATCCGCAGTAATCGTCTGCAGGACCTGAAGATCCTCAATGGTTTGGAGATTCGATTGCTGATCTTCCAATGTCCTTATTGCCGTACTTAGGGGAAAAAAAACAACTCAACTATAACAAAGAAAGTATTGGACTGGAACCCTCAGGGCAGAAGATCAAGGGGAAGGCCACGAGGAACATGGAGAAGAATTAAAGAAGCTGATATACAGAGAAGTGGTAAGACCTGGAATGAGATCAAAAAGTTAGCTCGGGATAGAGAAGGATGGAAACTGTTTTTCTGTGGCCTATACCCTGACCCAGGGTGAAAAAGGCAATGATGATGATGATGATGATATTTAAATATTTTGGCCAGAAAACTCGTCCCTCAAACATCGATCCTTTAAAAGACCCTCATCTTGGCAAAAACTTTCAATTCCGAAACTTCGTGAAGGGGGAAATGTTTTTTCCCAGGGTTAGCATCGGTGAGCAGGGGTTGCATGTAGAGCTACCCACACGAAATGTCATGTCAAAAATTCGTAGCTCCAAGGGGAAAAAAAAAGAAAGAAAAGTCACCTAAAATATCTTTACATTTAAATTGAGCTTTATATAGAGCATATCACTAAATATGCTCAAAGCGCTTTACAAGGGGTCCCTGGTCAACAGCAACATTTAACATGTAGGACGGACATGACGCCTGTTAGGCGATATTACCACTTTTCGGACAAAGACAACGCTGTTAACTAGGTAGGTACTCATTTTACACTGAGTACGGTGAAGAATGTGAGTAAAGAGCCTTTTCCAAGGACTCAACTATGCCCCGAGCGCGAGGCTCGAACCCAGGACCTTCCGATCCGAAAGCGAGTGTCATACCACTAGACCACATAGCCGCACAAAAAGACATAGACCTCTAAATTAGTTGCCCTCGGCATGATCCAAAAATACTTCAAAGTCCATTTAAAAGGATCAAAGGAACAAACTTTCCTACGAGATTCATTACGTCAAAGAGGCGAATGCACTCCTGTAGCTGGAGCCAAAATTCTTATTTCTACGATTTTTTCGTAACACTAGGCAGGTCTGGGCTAGGTACGAACTCTGAGATTCATTTGAGGACACAGGCGGACACGTTACCACTACACACCAATAAAAAAAAACAAAAAAAAAAAACAAGAAAAAAATAGAGAAAAAAAAACTGCTTTATTTGCATCGTTTATTTGTAAACGCTAGTGTGTCTTCATGTCGCAGACATATCGTATAGGTACACAATGAGATAAAATGTGCTTAGATAATTCCAATTGTACACATGTACAAGTGGAAATAAGAAGACGGGTAAAAAAGGAGGGAAACTGGAGGGAGGGGTTTGGAGAAGATAAGGTGGATTGGAGGAAGAGTGAGAAAGTGTGGGGTAAGGAGGAAGGGAGAGAATAATATGGGGAAAGCATAGCGAGCTAGAGAAAGAGAGAGAGAGAGAGAGAGAGAGAGGGGAGAGAGAGAGAGAGAGAGAGAGAGAGAGAATCTGAGAGAGAGAGAAAGAGAGAGAGAGAGAAAGAGAGAGATAGAGAGAGAGAGAGAGAGAGAGAGAGAGAGAGAGAAAGAGAGAGAAAGGAACAATTATAGAGAAAGGAGGAATAGGGATTCAGACTGTGAGCAACGGTGGTATCATTTATTATGGTGCGAGGAAGAGAGATGAAAAGAAAGAGAGAGAGAGAAAAGGAGAGATAGAGAAAGAGAGAGAGAGAGAAAGAGAGAGAAAGAGAGAGAGAGAGAAAGAGAGAGAGAGAGAGAAAGGAACAATTATAGAGAAAGAAGGAATAGGGATACAGAGTGTGAGCAACGGTGGTATCAATTATTATGGTGTGAGGAAGAGAGATGAAAAGAAAGAGAGAGAGAGAGAGAGAGAGAGAAAAAGGAGAGAGAGAGAGAGAGAGAGAGAGAGAGAGGAGAGAGAGAGAGATAATATTAATAATAATAATAATGATAATGATAATAATAAGTCATCGATATCTGACGTTTAAAATCAAAATATATGGCCCAACGTGCCCTTATTTGCACGTCTGTTAACCGGAACGCGTGGACGGGCTTGATTTATCATTCTTGTAATGGACAGTATTTTGCGTTGGTTTGAGAATATCTATCCATTGTAACAATGAGACCAGAACAATTTCGGTTATCAGACCTGCTAATAAACACGCTTTGGCTTGGTCATTTTTAAAAAAATATTATTTTTTTTTGGTCTCAAAAAGATAAACTAATAAACCAATGTATATACTCATTTATCTATTTATTCATTCTTGGCCGATATCATCATCGTCCTCCTCCTATGATATCAATGACATATAAACACGTTGACGCCATCATAATGACCCCGTCGTTATCATTTATCTATTTATTCATTTTTGACTATATCAACATCATCACCACCACCACTACCACCACCACCATCATCATCATCATCATCATCATCATCATCATCATCATCATCATCATCATCACCACCATCACCATCATCATCACCCTATTGATATCAATGACATATTATATGACCATGTTGACACCACCATAATGATAATCACCACTATCGTTATCATTAACCGACAATAAGAATAATCATCACATTGCTGATATCAGTCAGAAAACGCCAACTTAATCATTTTCAATGGGTGGATTTTTCCCGTACCCATCAACCTCTCTCTCTCTCTCTCTCTCTCTCTCTCTCTCTCTCTCTCTCTCTCTCTCCCTCTCTCTCTCTCTCTCTCTATCTCTCTCTCTCTCTCTCTCCCTCCCTCTCGCTCTCTATATTTATCTATCCATCTCTCTCTCTCTCTCTCTCTCTCTCTCTGTCTCTCTCTCTCTCCCTCCCTCTCTCTCTCTATCTATTTATCTATCCATCTCTCTCTCTTTCTCTCTCTCTCTCTGTCTCTCTCTCTCTATCTATCTATCCATCTCTCTCTCTCTGTGGTGTGTGTGTGTGTGATATTAGAGAGAGAAGAGAGAGAAAAGCAGTACCAGAAAAAAAGAAAAAAAAAAACGCAATGGGGAAAAATCACCCTCCCCCCCCCTTTTTTTTTTTCAAAGAAAAAAAAAACAGAAAAGAAAAATCAAAATCAACATGGCTCATGTGGGGAATCGAACCTCAGACATCCTGATTAACGACAGGCAACCAGTGGGGCATGAACCTCAGACATCCTGATTAACGACAGGCAACCAGTGGGGCATGAATTCGGGCCACGAGCATTTGATCCCTAGTCGAGGCAGATTCACTTTCATTTTCTTGTATCATATTTCTGGTTTGTTTGCCATTGTGTCACACACACACACACACACACACACACACACACACACACACACCTTGTCAAAATGTTGCTATTCAAACGGAGTTGTATTGTTTCATTAATTCACGTAGCTAGCTACTGTAATCTGAGCTGAGCTAGGATAGGACACTTGAGGAATAATGTCTTTATCACTGCTT
>NC_088369.1:1815603-1820603 GCF_034508935.2 Berghia stephanieae
AAATGTTAACCGCTTTTAACACCTGAATGAATTTGAGCGTATCAACGGTTGGTCGTATGGGTATAATAATATCTCATGTTGAAGCTTTTGTTCAGTCTTGCATGATTTCATCCAACATATTATTATTATGTCATGGCACGAAAACGCGTTGTTGATTGGCTGGGTGTATTTGGATCACACATCCCCCCCCCCCCCCCAACCCCTCCCCTCAACATTGAAAATATTATTATTATTATTACCATTATTATTATTATTATTATTATTATTATTATTATTATTATTATTATTATTATTATGGAACCGGAAAAGTAGAAGGTATGACGTCACGACTTTTCTTCTCTTTTACTACTTTTAGAATGAAGGGGGGAAAGTACAATAAAATCGCAAGAGGTATTCTCTGGAACAAGTGGGGGAAGGTGGGGGGGGGGGGGGGGGGGGGGGGGGAAGGGGGAAGGATGTGTCTTGTGTTACTTTCGATTTTATCTCACAACCAACGAAAGACGAAACAGATCAAGAGTTGAATGTCCTGGCTTCATTCGGTCGAATTGATGTCATGTATTGAAGTAAAATGCTGAGATCTGTCTACCGGGTGAAGATACGTTCCAACCAGCGACATCTATTGGTCAGAATCAGCGTGGGCTGGCGGGCAACGGATGCGCGGTGTGGGACGGAAGGATAGGGGAAAACATATACAAAACCCAATTAGCATTACCAAACCACCATCATTCTCTGGCTCACGGTTGTGGAAAGCACTTCAATTACCAGGATCGTAATTGTGAATTCTAATTTTTTAGTTTTAAAAAAACATGTCCTATATTAGTTTGCTGCGGTAAATGTGACCATATTAAATGAGGAAACATACAAACAAAACATACAAGCATGACCAGTCACTAACAATGCCGTGTAGTGTGTAGACAGTAACACAGTACGGTGAACATGACTGACACTGGGATCGGAATGTCGGAACCCATGAGTCGTTCGCAACTCTGCCTCACGTATTCATTTAATTTTTATTAAGCTTGCGTAAAACATACAAACAAAAAAGACATGACCAGTCACTAACAATGCGTGTAGTGTGTAGACAGTAACACGGTACGGTGAACATGAATGACACTGGGATCGGAATGTCGGAACCCAGTAGTCGTTCGCAACTCAGCCTCGCGTACTCATTTAAACAGTCAATTTAAATTTCATTTAGCTTGCCTATTCTTCAAGTTTATGATATATTCACTTTTTCTATTTAAAAAGGGTAATCCAAACAGACCATAAAAACGATTTTATAATAAGCCGACTTCAACTTCCATCACTTACGACACTAACTTATTTTGGGTGTTTTTTTTTAACAAAACTGTTTGACTCAAACTAAAGCTTCGGCATTGGATAAGGAGCGAGGTCCCTGTTGCCATCTTGCTAGTTTATACAGAGACTGGGTTGCCAGCTTGGCTGTTCTTGATAAATAGTAGTAAATAGCACAACCTTGTGCAATGAGAGATAGAGAGAGAGAGAGAGAGAGAGAGAGAGAGAGAGAGAGAGAGATTTTGAACAAAAAACGAATATCTCTCTCTCTCTTACCCTCTCTCTCTCTCTCTCTCTCTCTCTCTCTCTCTCTCTCTCTCTCTCTCTCTCTCCTCCCTCCCTCTCTCTCTCTCTTCCTATTTCATCTGTCACACTGTTTGACAATCTTCTTCACCTGGCTCACTTGTACTTGTAATATCGGGTGTAAGGTAAAATTTTGAACAATTATTATTATTTATAAAATGCAGAAACTTTGCAAATAAACCGATAGACTAGATATTAATTCGATTCGAAAAGTGGAACACAAAAGGAGAATTTGCGAATACCCGGTCCAGACATAAGCGTCATGGTCTTATTTATAAAGTGCAGAATCTTTGCAAATAAACGGATAAAATAGAGATTCATTCGATTCGAAAAGTGGAACACAAAAGCAGAATTTGCGAATGCCCGGTCCAGACATAAGCGTTATGGTCTTATTTATAAAGTGCAGAAACTTTGCAAATAAACGGATAAGATAGAGATTCATTCGATTCGAAAAGTGGAACACAAAAGCAGAATTTGCGAATGCCCGGTCCAGACATAAGCGTTATGGTCTTATTTATAAAGTGCAGAAACTTTGCAAATAAACGGATAAGATAGAGATTCATTCGATTCGAAAAGTGGAACACAAAAGCAGAATTTGCGAATGCCCGGTCCAGACATAAGCGCTATGGTCTTATTTATAAAGTGCAGAAACTTTGCAAATAAACGGATAAGATAGAGATTCATTCGATTCGAAAAGTGGAACACAAAAGCAGAATCTGCGAATGCCCGGTCCAGACATAAGCGTTATGGTCTTATTTATAAAGTGCAGAAACTTTGCAAATAAACGGATAGACTAGATGTTATTTCGATTCGAAAAGTGGAACACAAAAGCAGAATTTGCGAATGCCCGGTCCAGACATAAGCGTTATGGTCTTATTAATAAAATGCAGAAACTTTGCAAATAAACGGATAGACTAGATATTAATTCGATTCGAAAAGTGGAACACAAAAGCAGAATTTGCGAATGCCTGGTCCAGACATAAGCGCTATGGTCTTATTTATAAAGTGCAGAAACTTTGCAAACTAAACGGAAAAAAATAGAGATTAATTCTAATCGAACAGTGGAACACAAAGGCAGAATTTGCGAACAACCGGTCCAGACATAAGCGTTATGGTCTTATTTCTAAAGTGCAGAAAATTTGCAAATATACGGATAAGATAGAGATTAATTCGATTCGAAAAGTGGAACACAAAAGCAGAATTTGTGAATACCCGGTCCAGGCATAAGCGTCATGGTCTTGTTTAAATGAAACAATGCCATTTAAAAAAATATATGGTCAATGACTAATTAAGCTAAATATGCGGAGTTCAATTAGATAACTTGATCTGTGAATTTTTTTTATAATTAGCTGTTTTTATTCTCCATCATTTAGGTTATGTGATTAAGTTTATAATTGAAATACAAACTTTATCTCACTTATCAATGTTTTGCAATAAAGGAGAGTGTGAGTGAACCTGAGCAAAGGAAATTATTTGAGAGAGTGATATTTATCATACTTTTCAGTTTGTAGTTGAATTCTAGAATGGATTCTTTATAGTTCTCATTGATTGTATGTCAGTGTGTCAGTCTTTAGGACACCGATTACCCTAATGCGGCCACAATTTACAATGTGACGGCCACAAGCCCGTTAAACGCAGAGTGGGGTATTGTTTTTTGCAAGTAATGCTATGGTTTTAATAGGATATCTGTCTCCTATTAAAATACATTCCTGTGTTGGATTTTGGATTAAATTCATGTCTTCTTCGGATTTTGGGATATTTAATTTTCATGGATTGTTATTGTGATTTTCAAGACTATTAATGTAAGTAAATGCCCAAATAGATATTTTTATTCATTTATTCTTTATTTTTTTTTTTTTTTAGTTTTGTTTGTTTTGAAGCATTTATTATAAGAAATATTGTACATATGCACTTATACACCAAAGACTATATCCTTTCAACTGCTTATTATTATTATTATTATTATTATTATTATTATTATTATTATTATTATTATTATTGTTATTGTTATTATTATTATTATTATTATTATTATTATTATTATTATTATTATTATTATTATTATTATTATTATTATATAATAATGATAATAATTAATAATAAGTGCATTGAGTGAAATCCCAATCATGGTTGCCCAAATAAAACTGGCGCTAGAATCCCGACTACCTGTCTTGTTGTTTGTACGATACATACTAACTACACGTTCAATATCGGGGCAGAAAATATACGTTTGGTTTTATGAAATTAAAACAGTAGTCCCACATTGTTCTTTGATGTTATTTGTGGTTGCATTTGCTTTGAAACTTACACATTATATTGTGTTACATTGTTTACAAAATATTTCTGGTACTCGTATGCATGTGTAGTCAACGGACCACCGGTCAATCGTGTTCTTTATTATTTTATTATTAATTTTGGCTTGACATCTTACATATGTGAATTTGACAGGTTGTTATGGATGATAATTATAACATTAAGTGATTTTTAAACATTTTTTACGGCGTTTTAAATGTCTTTCTTGCATTCATTGCCGAGCACCTCCACTTTTCTGTTACTATTTTAACGATCAGCTGATTTTCTCTTGCCTCCCCTTTAATTTCGCGGACTTTTTTCAGAACGAGGCGTGGGAGTGGCTAATAGGGTATATGAAGTCCTAGGTTCCAACACACAACACTGTAATATGTAACCTTTCGGGTTTAGTGACGATCTGCGTTTAGCCAAAATGCTCACAACATCAGCCAACTGAATATAACGTACAAACACACAAAACAATGTGCAATCTTAAGTTTAAGTGTAAGGAGTAGGCCTACACATAGTTTTGTTTGATCTTAGCTACAGCCGGCGGGAGGACATTGAATATTTTACCTAAACGCATCACATCAATGAATAATAATAATAATAATAATAATAATAATAATAATAATAATAATAATAATAATAATAATAATAATAATAATAATAATAATAATAATAATAATAAAGAGCCAAGTGACGTGAACAGAATTCATTCTATATATAGAATGAAGTTAACATCACTCGGGTGTTTGTTATTGTTTTTTGCCATCCGCGTTTATGAGTAATTTTCACTAAACTGTATTAACCAGACTATAAAGGTTCATGGTTACACATAGTTTTGTGTGTTGGTTCGTTACACTTCCGGATGGCAATATTGTGAGATTCTTAGCCAAGCGCGTACTATCTATAGTATGATTATCGCCACGAGATCCAGCTCTCGAGCCTGACGCTAAACGACTTTGTAAACACGACAACTTGAAATAGGTCAATCGTACCAAAGTCGACACATGGTCATAGCTCGGAGTCACTGCTTGTTCACAGCCAATCTCTCTGCCTTGATGCCCACCTGGGAGATTGTTGTTGCGTGGTGCTTAGAGTTTGGGGTT
>NC_088369.1:1828103-1900603 GCF_034508935.2 Berghia stephanieae
CCCTACTATAAGACTCTTTTAGTACGCCATGGGTACTGCCTATCAGACAGTAAGTAACTCAAACTTTCAGTATTATTGGAATGATGATTTGGGACAGGAAGGATACTGGATACCTTGTCTCAGTATCTTATTATAATCTTAGACAGGGGTTACTGCGAAATACACAGTGCCAATGATTCTATCAAAGCACAGCGACCATTGGGTGATATGTTGGTGTCTAAAATTACAGGTAATAGTTATAATATGTCAAAGATCAAAGCCATTCTTTTTACTGTAAACTATTTAACACAGAAAATGCCTAATTGCTCCTATTGCAATTCACTTTTAATCTTATTTCAACATCAATCTTTATGACTCATGTGAGTGTCACTTTGTCGTAAAAAAATAAATTGAAAATTAACAAGGCAACATAACCCATAGCCCGTTATATAGGTGGCTGTTTTGTATGATAGAATAACAAGTGAACGTTTTACTTGAAAGATATTGTGATAAAACTGTACACATGAATTATAAATATAAATATAAGTAATTAAGACGCACTCTTTTACATTGAATTGTGCCTACCCTATAACTAATATCTTATTTGGTGGTGGTTGCAGCACCCTCTTCTTACATAAATCTGGATGTATTTATTTGATAGATGCTTATTTATGCAGTACATTGCTGTCATTGTTGGGACGTTTTGACGTAATATGAATATAATATGAAGACTGAAGGACATGTCAAATCTTCCAAACTTAAGTCAATGACAATAATTGATTTGTTTTTTCTTTCTTTTTCCTATCTTCTACGACAGCAATGGCACAGCTGCTGAGTCTTTCTTGACACAGTTAGAGTGCTGAGGCTGAACATGGAGTCTGATTACATTATTATTAATATTATTATTCAATTCATAATTCATCATTAAAATTTTGAAAATAAACGTAACGTGCCCCTTAAATATAAGAACTTCCTAAGACTCTCTTGTTTTTGGTTGTTGTTGTTCCCCCTCCACCACCCGATTCCCATCTTAAAGTGAGTGATCTGCATAAATTGTGACGTACAACAATATAAACAATATTTATATTGGCATTCATGATGAATGAATCACCAACTCAGCAGTCAGGCTCGGCAGTGGCAGCACTCTGCCCATTTAATTTTTGAAAAGTACGTGTTTGATTTGTGAGATAAGCTATAAATATATGGTCAAGCCCCCTTACAAATAAACCTAACAATTTATTATAGTAAAAACATACCTTCCGGTCATATATTTTTCCCAGGCGAGTGAGAAATGCCTTGTAATCCCCAAATATTGTAACTTTCCCGAGGTGTGAAGAACAAGAGATCAAAGAAAAGAAAACAAGTTAAATTGCTACTTCCGGTTGACTTATAAGGCAATCTTTTATGAATGAATCTTGATAAGGTCGAAATCGTCATATCTCCTTGAGCTTTCACTTTTACAACAGATCGTCTGAAATAAATGACTAGGCGCTAGGATAATATAACGTGAAGGATTCCTGTACGTGATGCTTATTTGAAAACATATTACTTTTCTTATGATCTTGACTCAAAATTTACTTTGAAAGAATCAATCACACACAAAATTCATTGAATTATTTCCCTTTATAAAGATATTTTCGACTGCTAGAATTTTGAGTTACCGCCCACTTTTGTTACATAATACAAATTATCTAAAATGTCGCTTTACAGAAATGCTGTATGGTTTGTCAAGGGATTTAGAGAATATACGAAGTGAGTCTTTGAAATGAATCCCTCCACTTCTATTTGATTCAACTGTGTCCATTAGAAATAGTCTAATTATTACATGGGCTACTAGATCTCTAGTTTTAAAGCCAATCTTTTCAGACTTTGGACTCAAGGCCACGGCACTTGATATTATTTTTTTTTTCATGCGGTTTCGGAAATGGGAAACTAGGCTTGTCGGATTTTCACACAAGTTCATATACTATTGGTGACAAAGGTTTGGTTCGAAGAGTCTCCAATAATGTTCATCATGTGATAGATACGTCCATTTTGAAATGAAAATGAATACGAAATGTTGGTGTCCATTTCTTCTTTGACTGAGACTACAAAATATGCGATGCAACCACTGAACAACAGTATGCCAATTCTAAATCACTAGACTGTTTTTGGATATTTGGTCATTGTAATTCTGTTTCAAAACGTTTGCCTATATTTGTAATTTATTTTTATATTATTTTACCAATTTCAGATCTGGCTATGAGGCTGCAAGTAAATCATTTGATCCACGGGACTTTGAAAATGTTAGTGTCCCCAACCGTAGTTTCATGGTTACTGGAGCTAACAGTGGTCTTGGAAAAGTGACGGCTCTGAACATTGCAAAGAAAGGTGAAAATGGACTTCGATTCACTCTTGATTTTAATACTAATAATAATAATAATAATAATAATAATAATAATAATAATAATAATAATAATAATAATAATAATAATAATAATAATAATAATAATTAGTTATTTATATAGCACTCAACTTTCACATAAGTGCTCAGCGGTGCTTAAGCTTTATTGTTTTGATTAGATTTTGTTCTGTTTGTGTGTTGTTGTTTTTTACGCATTTATTATGTGATGAAGCTACTCTCTGTTTTTTAATCTAATTGTCACTTGCTACTGGATGCCTCACACCAGATATAGGTGTAGATTGCTGTTGGTATATACTTTATCTGTACAGGTACTTTTTAGGGACTGATTCCATTATCCGGATGTCTCTGTAATCCTGAAAAAATACTGGGGACGGAGGTGTTTGGATTGGGGGGATGTGACTGTACTTTTTATTTGAATTTGTCTTACTTTTTCTAAGGCATCTGTGATGAAAGAGATACCAAACTGTCAATGAAGTCGTTTAAAGTCTCATCAGTATTGTTAAGCAATTTAATCTAAAGTAAAGGTTTTCCATTTCAGGTGCTACAGTGCATATTGTATGTCGCAATGAGGAAAGGGGTCAAGCTGCATTGAAGGAAATAAAGGAAAAAAGTGGAAACGAGGTATTGAGTTCTTTTTATATATCAATCAATTCTCTTTTTGCTCACTATATTTATGAACGATTATTCTATTTGTCAATGAAGTTGTATATATATATATATATATATATATATATATATATATATATATATATATATATATATATATATATATATATATATATATATATATATATATTCTATTGGTTAAAAAAAAAAACAAATGTTATTTTTTTGTTTTGTTTGATTTACTGAAGGAGAGTCCTTTTCATAATAGGAAATTACTTAACAATTAGTCAATCTTCATGTTTATACATTTCCAGAATGTTCACCTTCATCTTGTGGATATATCAAAACCCAGGGATATCAAATCATTTGTACAACAGTTCATCAGTGACGGTCACTCTCTCAATGTGCTGGTAAGAGGAATTCCGTCAGAATATGAAGAGATAAATACAATTATTGTTTCATTTATTAACCAAGCTGGTCCCAAAATACATTTCATACAGTTCATTCCATCGCATTGGTACCCTTTTTGCTCATTATCCTTGCTCTCCTTCACACCTAAAATATTTTTTTACCCTAATGTGCATGAAGTCCAAAGCAGACGATACAAAATAAATTCTAGAAGATTGTTTGTGTGACAGTGGTTCGGCTTTGTAACACTTTGTTAAAGATAAGCAGTTTCTATCTATTTCTATCTGACTCATTAAACTCAAGAAGAAGGACACTTGGTAATGACAGATTGTCAAGTTGCCTTTTTTTGTAGAAGTGGATAGCTCAAATAGCTCAAGTACTTTCTGTCGGCAGGCAAAGGGTGGCAGATAAATCAAAACTTGAATTTTAATATTTATCAGATTTTTAAATATTTGTTTGTTTGTTTGTTTTTTTAAACCTTCTCATCATTTATCTTATCATTATCGTTGAATATGTATTTCTAACAATAATTCAGTATGTTTTACTTTTCACTCCTACATAGATAAAACACTTAACTTTTCATCTCATTGATGTGTAACTTGATAACCATTTTCAACACACCATAAGTGTAAATTACACTCCACAAATTATCATGATACTAGACTGCTGGAATCTGTGGACTGTAAAAAGTAATAAACAAAAATGAATAGAACAGCTTCAAAAAGAACAAAATATCAGACACGGAACGTTTCGGGCTCAAAACCCTTCTTCAGACAACAACAAAAAACTATAAAGACATAAATACATTACTAAATTCCAGATAGACGGCAGAAATATTTTGTAGGTCTTCCCTGTTCCGTGTTTGGTATTTTGTTCTTTTTTGAAGCTGTTATAATATTCATTTTTGTTTATTACTTTTTACAAATTATCTTAAGATGTGTTAAAAATGCTTTTTTGATCTACACTAAATTATATTTTCGGTTTTGTCTCTTGTCATTTATCTTATGACGTAATTTACTGTACTTTCAAATTATTATTTTTTTATTTTAATATTCTTACAGGATTATAGTTTGAAATGATAATTCTAATTGGATACTTTTGTTTTGTTTTTTAATTTCTTTTCTTTTCTTTTTTTTTTTTTTGGCCAGATAAATAATGCTGGAGTGCTTGTACCAGGAGACCAGAGACAGGTAACCAGTGATGGTCTTGAGACTACGTTTGCCACCAACTCACTGGGTACACACATACTCACCAAGGGTCTGATGCCTGTCCTAGAGTCAGCTGAAGATCCCAGAATTGTAAGCGCTGGTCATTATTTTCAATTTTTAATTATTTTTTTTAATCCTAAAGTTTTAACAGCTGAATTTAACTGATTTGTAACCCAACAGATAATTGTCACGTCTGGTTGGATGTTAGTCCAAAAGCTGAATTTAACCAATTTGTAACCCAATAGATAATTGTCACGTCTGGTGGGATGTTAGTCCAAAAGCTGAATTTAACCAATTTGTAACCCAATAGATAATTGTCACGTCTGGTGGGATGTTAGTCCAAAAGCTGAATTTATTAACCAATTTGTAACCCAATAGATAATTGTCACGTCTGGTGGGATGTTATTCTAAAAGCTGAATTTAACCAATTTGTAACCCAATAGATAATTGTCACGTCTGGTGGGATGTTAGTCCAAAAGCTGAATTTAACCAATTTGTAACCCAATAGATAATTGTCACGTCTGGTGGGATGTTAGTCCAAAAGCTGAATTTATTAACCAATTTGTAACCCAATAGATAATTGTCGCGTCTGGTTGGATGTTAGTCCAAAAGCTGAATTTAACCAATTTGTAACCCAATAGATAATTGTCACGTCTGGTGGGATGTTAGTCCAAAAGCTGAATTTAACCAATTTGTAACCCAATAGATAATTGTCACGTCTGGTGGGATGTTAGTCCAAAAGCTGAATTTATTAACCAATTTGTAACCCAATAGATAATTGTCGCGTCTGGTTGGATGTTAGTCCAAAAGCTGAATTTAACCAATTTGTAACCCAATAGATAATTGTCACGTCAGGTGGGATGTTAGTCCAAAAGCTGAATTTATTAACCAATTTGTAACCCAATAGATAATTGTCGCGTCTGGTTGGATGTTAGTCCAAAAGCTGAATTTAACCAATTTGTAACCCAATAGATAATTGTCACGTCTGGTGGGATGTTAGTCCAAAAGCTGAATTTAACCAATTTTTAACCCAACAGATAATTGTGACCCTCTGCCTCGAAACGGTATTAAGTCGGATTTTTCAATTTTGGGTTTTTGGTACCCAATCATAGCTTATTTTATGCTTTAAAATTTGATACCAAATTTATACAATTCTGATTATTCATTGCCGAAATATGACCGTTTGAAGTGGGGAGAGTGTGAAACCCAAGTTTTGAGAAAATCGACTTTGAAGTGAGGCACCGTTTTCACGCACAGTCAAATCAATGGGCAAAGATAACTCCTTAGATACGGACATCGAAAATTTGACGAGAATAGTGAAATTTGGCATGAGCTTAGATTATACATTTAATAATGTACATACACATTTTTGAAACAATCCAATTATTACTTTTGTAGTTATTCATTTTTATGTAAGATGTTCTTAAAACAAATAAAACACTGAAAAAAAATGCCGACAATTGCTCACTTTTTTCAAGAATTTTTGATATTTAAATAAAGAATCAATGAAATAAGAATTACTAATGTGAATTTTTTGTCTTATTCAATAGAGAAAATACGATTTCAAAATGCCAAAAGTTAAAGAAGGTTGAAATTTGAAAGTACAGTTTTGAAACTACGTGAAGCCGGGTGGGCAGGGAAAAAATTATCAAGAAGAGGATTAGAGAGGAAGAGATAGAATGAGAGAGTAAAATACACACACACACACGCACGCACACACACACACACATGTGAGAGAAAGAGAGAGAGAGAGAAAGAGAGAGAGATATAGAGAAAAAGAGGAGTGCGAGGGGGAGGGGAGAGAGACTGCTTGTGCATTAAGAGGACGCGAGGGAAATAGAATAAAGATTGAAACCTGTATAAGTGTGTGTGTGTGTGTGTGTGTGTGTGTGTGTTTGTATGTGTGAAAGAAACAAAAGGGAGACGGAGAGAGTGAGATAGACATGAAGAAAGGGATAGAGGCGGAGCAAAGAATTGTAGGGATAGTTTAAAGAATGCATTTTGTTACAAAGTAAGTCATAGTCAATCAACTGGAAACATATTGACCAATGAGATTGCAATTAAAGAAATGGGCTGGTCAAATCAATCATTGCATTGTTTCCATTTAGAGTCAGATGACAGCTTGAGGAGGAGGGGTGGGGCTTATTGTGTAGTGACTTACATTAAAACATGTTATTGAATCTCTCAAGTTTTCCTTAGCGTTCCACCACATTTTTCATTGTCTAAAAAGACCCCCCCCCCCCTCCTTTTTCTTTCAGTATACAAAGAAAGCACGACAAAACGAACATTCATCTCTCTCTCTCTCTCTCTCTCTCTCTCTCTCTCTCTCTCTCTCTCTCTCTCTCTCTCTCTCTCTCTCTCTCTCTCTATCTATCTATCTATCTATCTACCTATCTATTTATCCATTAATAGGTTTGTCTTTCTGTCTGTTTATCTATCCATTTCATTTTTTAGTTACACGTATTTCCATCGGGAGTTCATTAATTGTTGAAGGCTCTATTTATTATTCTGCTTTGTACTTAAAATTAAATGTTTATCCTACAACAATCTCTGTAACTGTAAGTGTAAGATTAGGCAACTGTTGTCCTATTAAGTCTAAGCATGTCCTATAATTCCATGAATAAAAAAAGAGGGACAAAGGAGGACCCTCACCTCGATCACCAATGCAGCTAGACAAAGAAATTATAGCACGTGGTGTGTATCAAAATGCACAAACACACACGTATGTAACACACGCATGCTGACGTCATGAAGCATCGCCCGAGCATTATGGCCCATAGAGAATACAGTCTGTGTTATGGCCTACAGCCACAGCGCATGTGATGAGCGTTGACCAATCACAATCATTCATTTGTAAGGTTGTCAGGGAAAAACCTAGACTTGTTTACAGTTTTTAAAGTTCATTATTGGTTGAACCATGACATTGTGGAAACAGTCATGCTTTCTCTGAGATAGATAAAGACACGCCCTTTGCTGTGATATCTTACATCTTATTGGTGGAGAAAAAGACTCTGTATTACTAAGCCTTGGAAAGGGTGGCTCTCTGAGAGAAAGTCAACTCTCGTTTTGAATGTGTCACTGATAGTTGCATTTTTAAACTTGAAATTTATATAACTTATCGTCAATGTTTATGTTGAATTATTATGTTTTCATGTAGAAAAATGATTGTAGTTTCTGAAACAACCAAAAACTGAAATTTGATAATTTTGACCATTTCCACTTTAAAACCGGTTTTCTTCGTTTTCCAAATCCCGACTTAATACCGCTTCGAGCCGGAGGGTCACAATTGTCACATCTGGTGGGATGTTAGTCCAAAAGCTGAATTTAACCGATTTGTAACCCAATAGATAATTGTCACGTCTGGTGGGATGTTAGTCCAAAAGCTGAATTTAACCAATTTGTAACCCAATAGATAATTGTCGCGTCTGGTGGGATGTTAGTCCAAAAGCTGAATTTATTAACCAATTTGTAACCCAACAGATAATTGTCACGTCTGGTGGGATGTTAGTCCAAAAGCTGAATTTGACTGATTTGCAATTCGAGAAGATGTCCACGTTTGATGGCACCATGGCCTATGCCCAAACCAAACGTCAACAGACCATCATGACAGAGGAATACGCCAAGGCATATCCCAAGATTCATTTCTCCTCCATGCATCCTGGATGGGCTGACACACCAGGTGGGTCTGGACAAGATTATACAATTCATCTGGCAATTTTTATCTTAATGCACTACATATGAACCGTGGTCCTACCGAAGTTGTCTGGGCAGGTCATTCTGATATTTCTTCTATGCCCCTATATTACTATTCCATTTTGCTTTTGGTCTTTGCTTTCCTTGCAGAATGCCTTAGTCCTAACTAGTGCAAAGATTGTCTAAAAAGATTATTATTTTTTTATTTTTTTCCTTGTTAATCATCTCTCTGTGTTACGTACTGTTATAGATCTTTGTTTTGAGTTCATTTTATAAACATTTTAGAGCATTCTTTCCAGTAGCACATTGGTAGTTTACTCTTGAAATCTACTTCTATTTCCTATTTGAACAAGTCCCATGTTCTCTCTTTTTTTTAAGTTGATTTTAATTGTATATCAATTTTTTTAAAAATAATTTTGCTATCCCAGCTTCTCCCTTTTTACTGGCATTGAAATGATCTTTAAAGTGCTGCAAGTGCCGTGAAACCCTTAATAACAAACGATATGAAATCCCTGTCCACATAATCACTGTTCTTCTTACTCAAGGTAGCATTTTAAAATTAATTGTGGTTGTCCTTCACTATTTTCTTCTTCCTTTTATTAAAATTCACTGATAATGATCTATATATTAAAAGGGATGAACAAAACTGAATATAACAGCTTCTAAAAAGAACAAAATGCTGAACACTGTGTTATTGACATTTCAAATATTTCTCTGCCATCTGCTTTTTTATTGTTTTTGTTATTGGCTGAAGAAGGGATTTGATCCCGAAACATTCCTTGTTTTTCGAAGCTTTTTGTCCATTGCTTTCTACAGTCCTCAGCTTCTAGTAGCTTATTATCTGTTTGTATTAAAAAGTATGATTTTTATTGTCAGGTGTCCAGTCCTCAATGCCTGATTTTTATGACAAGATTAAGGACAAGCTTCGAAGCGAGGAGCAGGGAGCAGATACTATCGTCTGGTTGGCCATTTCCAACGCAATGAAAAAACATCCAAGTGGCCTTTTCTTTCAAGGTATGTCATTTATGGAATACCAAGAGAGAAAAAATGGGTAAAACGGAATGTGTTTCTTGTAATAACATTAATTATCTGACTAGTTCTTCAATCTTCAATGGCTTGTATTTGCAAAATGCCCCACGGGCCCATCACTGCAAATGTTCAATTACATTCCAATCAAAACAGGGAACAGATGCAGATTACTTTGACAAGTAAATGTATTCAAAACTGTTTTGAAAGTTCAGAATAAATGATGAAACAAAAAATGTCTGTAAAGCAATTTTAAGATTCAATTCAATTCAAAGATTTATTTAAGGTAGATACATCTTTTTAGTGTGGAGGGGCTACAGAAATTGAGGCAAACTAGTTTATGGGCTGTATGGTTATAAAAGATTGCCTACCTTACTACTTATTCAAGGGATCGCGTTAGCTCAGTTGGTAGAGCACTAGCTTCATATGCAAAAGGGACTGAGATCGATCTGGGTGAAGTCGAGATTACTTTCTGGCCATCCAGCAGTGATTGGGTAGCTGGATCTGTTAGATCTTGTGGAAAATACTTTGAGATAGACTAGCATCCTATCCAACTGCTATCATCCATTTCATGCTATAAAAATCAGGATAAACTCCAGCTCCATGATTCTAATGAATGGCTCTGAAGGGCTACTACTATAAATTCTGCCCTTTAACACTTACTACAGGCGAAGGGTAGTTTGACAGCTCAGTTTGTAGATCACTTGGCTCACAAGCGAAAGGACTGTTATAGGCCTGTTTGCAGTCAAAGTCCACTGACCTCTCTATTTACCCAACAGTGATTAAATAGCTGGACTTGGATCTGACAGAAAGTACTTTGCTATGCGTGGTAACCCAAAATACATGGCAAACTGATCAATTTTTCACCAGTTTTTTTCTCATCATTTAAATGACTACTTTTTTTATTTGATCACATACAGATCGTAAACCAACCCCAACCCATTTGCCTTTGGCCTGGACAAAATCAAGCACTGAACAACGTGAAAAATTGATGTGCATTTTGGATGAATTTTCCATTAGATATTCTTAACAACTTAAGTTAACTAGTGTAGTCCCATGTTTGATCCCTTGTGTGTATCTCGGACACGGTGATATTTCTATTCGCTGTTTTCATCTGGCACTTCTCCATACCCTATATTTCTCATCATTATTGGAATAAGTGCCCCCTCCACACTTTTTCTGAATTTTAAACTTCCAAAGAACTTTAGATATAGTGTTGAATATGTTAAAATTGTGAATTTATTACTTCAGTGGGCAGCCTAGCTCGGCGGTACGGTCTTTGCTTCGTACCTGAAAGGTACCAGGTTCGATCACCCGCCGCTGCCCTGTGTGGCCTTGAGCAAGTCACCTCACCCAAGCTCAATTTGCAGTGCTGCACTACGGAATATGCCTGGGTTATTCCAGTCTTCCCTTGGAATAGACCCTAAAGGCAAATTTCCCCTATGGGATGAATAAGAGAAATTTTATTTTATTTTATAATTTATAACTTCAAAGTTATTACAGTGGAATCTGCATAAAGTCGGCTATGTGGTCTAGTGGTGTGACACTCTCTTTCGGATCGGAAGGTCCTGGGTTCAAGCCTCGTGCTCTGCGCATAGTTGAGTCCTTGGAATAGGCTCTTTACTCACATTCTCTCACCATACTCAGGTGTAAAATGAATACCTGGCCGTTAACAGCGTTGTCTTCGTCCGAAAAAATTGTAATTTCGCCTAACAGGCGTCATGTCACGTCCTACATGTTAAGTGTTGCTGTTGGCCTGGGATCCCTTGTAAAGCGCTTTGAGCATGTTTAGTGGATATTGCGCTTTATAAAAGCTAAAAAAGCTCTATAAAGTCAACTTCTATTTAAGTCAACTCGTCCTGTTGGTCCCAAAGTTTCTATTCTTTATCTAAGTGTGTTCCAGTTCAATTGATAATTGCTAAAGTCAACTTTGCTAAAAGTCGACCAATTTTTCTTGTCTGTTGGTGTTGGCTTTAACAGGATTCCACTGTCCTTTCATTGCATTCCATTGTATGTAGAAGTCATATGTCGACATCAAACCACTTATCAATATTAATTTTATCAATATTCTTTCGATTTTACTCCCTTTTTCTTGTTTTATACAAATTGTGTGTCCATGTTGTAAACTGGGATGTAACTCCACAGTAAGTCTAACAGACTTTTTGAGATATATTTTAATTTGTATCATAGTCAAATAAAAGTGTTTGTATGAACATTGTGTTATTGCTATTATTACTACTATTGTTATTATTATTATCGTCGTCGTCGTCATCATCATCAACATGACCATCATCATTATTATTATTATTATGATTATTAATGATGATGATGATGATAACAATAATAAGAATAATATTAACTCCAAATTAATAGATTTATAGACAATACATATGATGCTTTTATTATTTAGTATGGTTTTTATAAAGTGATCTCCAGAATGGGTCAACGATTGTCTATATATTGGTGTAAATTCACTTCTATTTATACAAATAAATTGATTTTATTAAACCCAGAATTGCTTCATTTTTACTGTGAAGTCTCAACATTCATTCGTAATATACACACATGCATCACTGGTTGGGGTTCCTGACCTCCCACAGTGGGCAGGGAGGCACTTCCTGTGTTTTTACCTCTACATCTGTTTTCTGAGTTGATTTCTGTCTTTGTCTTGGAATGAGATTACTTGGTTTATGTACTGTTACCATTTTGTTTTAAATATATGTTTGTAAACATTTGAGTTTATTCCTCTTCGGGGGAGGGGGCTGTGCTTGTGTCTGGATGAAACTTTTAGGTGATCTCAAACTAAGTACATAATGTGCTCTTGGAATCTACATCTATTCCCTATTTGATATTTGAGCCATCTCCCTTGTCTTACTCATTCTCATGTGCTTTCAATCAATTATAAATCTATTATTTTTTTACTATCCCATTTTCTTCCTATTTATTGGCACTGAAATAACCTACATGTGTCGCAAGGACCATAAAGCCCTTTTAAACAAACAAAACATTTTCTATGTTATGGCGTAAATTCACTTCTATTTATACAAATACATTGCTTTTATTTTAACTAGAATTGCCTCATTTTTACTGTGGTCTTAGTCTTACATTCTTTCATAATATTCACTCATGTATCCATTTTCTTACTATTATTTTCTATTATTTGGCTGGATTCTTTTGACCTCCCAAGGTGGGTGAAGAGGTCACTACAAGGTTTCCACGCAACCTGGAAAACCGCGGGAATTTAGATTGTTTTTCCAAGGCCTTGAAAACCGGGAAAAACGTGTGTTTTGTCCAAAACCTTGTAAAAAACCGGGAAAGTCATTTTTAGAGAGAAAAATGCCAGGGCCAGAAGGGTCGTGAGTGATAAAGGATCACATCAATTTTGTTAGAGGCTCAGCAAAGTTCAGGTTGACACAGATATTTCCTGACCTCCCATAGTGGACAGGGAGGTACATACTGTGTCTTCTATCCCCATATATCTATTTTCCAACTTGCTTTCTGTCTTTGTCTTGGAATGAGATTACATACTTGGTTTTTTTCCTGGCCCTGGTCGGAGTCCTGGCTGGGAGGGAAACAGTCAAATGCATAGTTATTGTTTTGGGAGGTGATATTTTTTTCCTTGTAAATCATCTCTCTGTTATGCATTGTATTATGTTTAGTTTACATATTATACTATTTAATTTGTAAGCATTTGAGTGTATTCCTCTTAGTTCGGGCCTGTGCTTGTGTCTGGATGAGACTTTTAGGTGATCTCAAACTAAGTACTTTGATAATGTGCTCTTGGAATCTACATCTGTTTCCTATATGAACCAATTCCCCTTTGTCTCACCTTTTCTTTTGTGCTTTAATTGTAATTCTAGAACTTTTTACTATCCCATTTTCTTCCTTTTTACTGGCGCTTATATGACCTAAATGTGTTGCAAGCGCCGTAAAATCCTTAAAAACAAAAAACAAAAAACATGACACAGATATGTTGTCAGCCAAGCAAGGTAGAGAAAAAAAAAAAGAAACACTTTGAAGAGTGGATGAAATAAAAGGAACAAGTGAAGAAAGCTTTGAAAAGGAAGAACATGGATGATGATGATATTCAAGAAGTGACACAATAACTACACGTCATCTTTTATCTGTTTTCCCTTTCCACATTGCTCTTTATTCGTCTTTGCTCATTTTTACCCCTGATCCTGGCAGGGATCCTCAGCTGAGAAAGGGGTGGGGTGGCAGTTAAATGTATAGTCCTTTTTTTTTTTTTAAATTTAGAGATGAGTGGGGTGGCAGTTAAATGTATAGTCCTTTTTTTTTTTTAAATTTAGAGATGATATTTTTTCCCTTGTAAATCATCTCTCTGTTATGTACTATTTTCGTTTTTAGTTTTGAAAACAAACAATTACACACTTTTTCAGATCTTTATCTAACGCATCCTCGTGTGTCAAGCAGACAAATTGTAGCAATAAGAAAAAAAAAATGAAATAACGGCCAAACAATAGGCAACTAGACAAATGTAAAATCATGTAAAATTGGGGGTTTAATGAAAATATTTTAATATGGATGGATTTTAAAAATCACAAAAATGCTTTTCAATAGTTTTAAAATAGCATTCACAAAAATCTATGTGTATAATTACGTGCATAAATCCTAATGATTATCCTAATGATAAAAACGATTCAAAACTGTAAAAGATCTTGGTCAAGCCAACCAATCACACTTAATAATAATTTTTTTTTTAAACGATTTTATATGAATTGGCAGCTAAAAAAGATCTAGAATTGACTTTTACAATTATACTGTGGAAGAATTACCAAGACATGGGCATACCATAAAAATCTTTGAAACAATAACAGGAAAAAAAAAAAGACATTGCCTTGTAAAGTTTTGACACTTAAATTTTATTAATTATTGATGAACATTCTCACTAAATACATAGCTGTAAAATTGCGTTACCATCAATAAAATTATAAAACAATCCGTAAATACAATCGCTATATTGGGGCTCCAGGGTTATAAAACATTTTTTATTGCACCTGGTATTTGGACTGTAACAACAGGGATAAATAAATATAGAATAACAAATCCAAATATTGCATTTTTTGTATGAGTGTGTAAGTAAATATTAAGCTGTAACAATAACAATTTGGTAAAATACAAAATAAATATGTTTTCATTGTTAGTATCACTTTGGCTCATCGCAACAAGATACGACAGATTATCTGGTAACATTATCAAACCAATTGGGTTTCAAAGGCACAGGAAGAAAATAATTAAATGGGACAATATCATCAATATGGAGGCAGCGTGGCACAGCGGTAGGGTCTTTGCTTCGTACCCAAAGGGTACTGAGTTTGACTTCCCGCCAAGCTGTGTGGTCTTGAATAAGTCACATCGCGCTAGCTCACTTTGTGGTGCTGCACTGCAACTGATTGCTGCGTTATTCAAACTTTTCCCTTGGAATTGACCCTCTAAACCGATTTTCCCTTGGGGATTAATTAAAGAAATTTAGATTTAGATTTTAATTTTAGCGAAAAAACTAGAAGAAAATTATAATTTAGTGATGAATTGCACAGTTTTTGATGACATAGACGTCTATATTAATAGAGTATTTATTATTCTGATTTTGTTAAACACTCCTTGTGCATCCATCATTTATCTTTGAATAAAGCTAGCAGGAATGTCCTTCTGTGTTCATATTATATAGAAGGAATGAAATTGACGTCACTCACCTCTTTTTTTATTCTTTTTAGACAGCCAATTTTATGATTAGTTCTCACTTACTTATATCAACCAGACTATAAATGTTCAAGGGTACACATTTGTGTGTTGGTAGGGTATTTTCGACTGGCAGATGTTTTGAGCATTTTAACTAAACGCACAACATCAATATCATTATCTTGTGTACATATAACTGGAAGGAAATCAGTAATATAGAGCACTTTTAACAAGGTATCACAAAATCAACAATTTTAAACAGGAAAATAACATTAGGGAAACAAATCCAGAACATGTTTTAAACAGACATAATCTTTCAAAGCATTGGGTAGAGGTAAGGACGAAACGTTCTTTCCCACAAACTGACTCATCGCTGATCTGATGACAAGAACACATTCCATCTGTAAACTCCTCGTAACCTTTGACATTGCATTGACCCACCTTAACGATGAGTTTTTACATTTACTATCACACAACTCCTTTATATCCATCTCATGGGGGCTATCGTCACTATCACTATTACTTTGATTTCTCCGAACAAAATCAGGAGCAATTAACTCTAAACATGTCTGAGATTCTGCAGCATTCCACTTCCTGGATATGGGGTATCCGGCCAGTATCATGAATACGCATAAATGGAAGGAGCCTTGCATGAGCGCCATCTGGAATGGGTCAATTACAAACTCCCTGTCGTAAGACCTTTTGTATACAGAACCTTGGATAGTTAAATCACAATTATAAATGGTGAGAAGTTTGAGAGCTTCCAGATCACACAAACTCGTGCTTACAAGAGCTGCCGTGATGCCTGAATAAACTGGGGAAAAAATGATGTGAAAAAAATGTTATACAAATCAAGGAGAAAGGGTAGGGGGGGGGGGGCGAGGCTGCTTGATTTTTCAGTATATAAATAATCATCAAAGATTACATAAATAATAAATAGACATTGCATATTTATAAAGAGTATCAATTTGTACCATGCTCTGAGCATTTTGAATGTTTTCTCCTCATAAACGGCTCGGTACTAATAACCTTTAGAATGCGGACAATGACTCCATCTTTACATTTGAAATCTGTCTTCAATAAGACAGAAATATGATAATCATGATCAGGATAATGACATCTTGAATAGCGCTGTAACTCAAAATCTTAGCGTTCGCTTAAGGGTAACAATAATTATTTAAACTCTAGTTTCAATGACCATAAGGTTTTGGACTAATGTTTTTGTCAAATGTTGTCAAATTGGTTATGATATTCATATCTAAAACTCAAATGACCTTCAAAAATTATCAGCAGTATACTCCCATTTAATATTGAGGCAACAACATATAACAAACTTGAAAAGCCTTTTAAAAAAACAAAAACAAATAACAAATTTTTTTTTTTTTTTAAAACAACATTTAAATTAGTTCTTACACTTCACATTTGGATCGGCTCCATTTTGTAAAAATAATTCCATCAACTTTGCACACTTCACTTGAGAGGAGGCTAGAACGGGGTTACAGCTTTCACAGGCATTAAGCCCTAAATCAGCCCCAGCAGCCAAGAGGCATTCTATAATGGAGAGGTAATTTTCTTGGATTTGCCCATGTCGTGTTCCGGAGTATATTGCATTCGTCAGCGGTGTGCGTAGATTCTTGGTGATCGTGTTCACATCAGCTCCAGCACTCACTAAGATTTCAACGGCCTTGACATGACCTGCTCCTGTAGCTATCTACAAAGGGGGGAGGGGCAAGGATTTAAAATCTTAATTGAGTTAGTCTTTTTTCACTTCCATTTAATTAACATAACATGCACATTTGTAGATTTTAGAAAGATCAAGTTTATTAATTTTTATTTAAATGAGAGAACAAGAAGAATGCAATGAGATACATTGCAAATGACTTCCAATTCATATGGGGGTCCCAATAGCTCAGTTGGTAGAGGACTCGCTCCTTATAAATAAATAATAAATGAAGTCCCTCTATTCAAAGGGACTGTGATCTCAACTGACTGCAGTCAAGATTTTTATTTGATCCCCTATCCACCCAGCAGTGACTGGGTAGCTGAGTCTGTTAGATCTGGCAGAAAGTACTTTGTGACAGACTAGCGTCCCACCCAAAGGGTAGTATGCAATTAATCATAATTGGCACGGCTTGTCACCCAATATTTCAAAAAAATTATATATAGGCTAATAATACAATACATTGCATAATTACATGTAATGCAGTTCTCTTCCCAGTGTAATCAAAAAGGTCAATCAAAGCCCCGTGTTCAATGAGTAAAGCCATTATATCCATTTGATCATCTTGCGAAGGACGGACACATGATGTCATAAGAGGGGTGAAACCATCGTGATTGCGAAGATTGATATCTGCACCATATCGTAAAAGCATACGCACAAGATCAACGCTTCCAACTTCAACAGCACAGTGCAATGATGACTTTCCATATCGATCTTGACATTGCCACAGATCTGGAGAGGCTTCAAGAAGCAGCTAAGGGATAAAATAAGAAATCAATTTTATATCTAAATTACAGAAGGTATGGTTATATATCAAGTTGTGCGGCTAAGTGGTCTTGTGGTATGACACTTGCTTTCGGATCGGAAGGTCCTGGGTTTGAACCTCGCTCGCCGCATAGTTAAGTCCTTTGAAAAGACTCTTTACTCACATTCTCTCACCATACTCAGATGTAAAATGAGTACCTGGCAATTAACAGCGTTGTCTCTGTCTGAAAAAAAAACAACTGTAATATCGCCTAATAGGCGTCATGTCTAGTTTTACATGTTAAGTGTTGCTGTTGGCTGGGGAACCTTTGTAAAGTGCTTGGAGTATGTTTAGTGGATATTGCGCTATATAAAAGCTCAAGTTTTTGTTTCTTAAATTTTACACACACTTGATGAGTAGTGTTTCCTTTTCTGTACACTTAAGCTGCACTTTGTAGTTATATACTAAAATGAGTTCCCTTCTCGTTTAAAACAAATGACATGATATCAAACCTCTCATAATTCCGAATATATGCACTATAGCAAGATTAATCCTGTTGAAAATAATTATTTTCTAAAAATAGGGTTGAAAGGTCCTCATCGTATCATTAATGAACATAGTAGCACGAAGCTTCTGTCAACCTACAACATAATATGCCTTTATAATCTCTTCTAAAAAGAGGGTTGAACGGTCCTCATCGTATCATTTATGAACATAGTAGCACGAAGCGTCTGTCAACCTACAACATAATATGTCTTTATAATCTCTTCTAAAAAGAGGGTTGAACGATCCTCGTCATATCATTAATGAACACGCATTAAGCTTCTGTCAACCTACAACATAATATGTCTTTATAATCTCTTCTAAAAAGAGGGTTGAACGATCCTCATCGTATCATTAATGAACATGCATTAAGCTTCTGTCAACCTACAACATAATATGCCTTTATAACAATCATATCAACAGACCTGCCAAGTGGTAAGAAAAATTCGTAGAATTACGATTTTTTTTTTTTTTGCTTCAGTGAAAGAACTGCATTTGAAGTTTTTTGATTCAATTAATCTTGTTGGAAAGGAAAGTTTGGTTGCATAGGAACTGTATTTAGGATTTTGGGGCATTTGAGATCATTCTGAGGGAAGATAATTGATTAGTAATGCTATTTATTGTGACCTTTTCATTGTTTTTCTTGGAAACTACGAATTTTTGAGATTTCAAATATGCAGCTCTGTATCAACAAGTATTTCAATTAAAAACTTGCTCTCTCTTTAAAAAAGCTCAATGTGCTCAAAGTGCTTTACAATAATTAACATATAGAAGAAGACCTCGAGCCTGTTAGGTACAAGATGAATTTCTTTTCAACAAAGACAGTGCTTTTCCCTGTCAATTACTCATTTTACACCTGAGACTGGTGAGATAATGCGAGTAAAGAACCTTTTCCCAGGACTCAACTTTGCATCATCCATAGTGTGATTCAAACGTTCAACCTACATGTCATAAGCCAAGTGACATACCACCAGACTACAACACGCACAAATAACTCGGACCAGAATCAAGTAATCAAAAATAATAATCCTTCCATGGATTTCCATTTCTGGACTTTTCATATAAGCGCTATGTATAAATGACAGATTAATGTTAAGTTACCGTCTGTCTCATAATCTTTTATTTTTTTTAAAAGAAAAATGTATCGTAAAATAAAGGGAGTAAAAATGACTCCTATGAAAGAAACAAAACAAAGTAAATGATGTTTCGGCCTTTGGCTTCTTCAGGTAAACAAGAAAAGGAAATATGTTATATTAAAGTCCACATTAAAGGAAATATGTTATATAAAATAACATATTTCCTTTTCTTGTTTACCTGAAGAAGGCCAAAGGCTGTAACGTCGTTTACTTTGTTTTGTATCTTTTATAAACTCCCTTTATTTTATTATACACTTTATTGACTCATTTAGGCACCTTTTGGTATTACTACATTTATTCAAACCTTTGCATTTTCTGGAAACTGGATGGTGACGCAATACATCAGGGGTGTCTGTCCCCATTTGTCCCTTACATCCAATTTTGCTCCGTGACTGATCAACACTCTGTTTTATAAAAAGAAGAAACGAAAATGGTAATGAATTCCCATCACTTCATTGTTGAAATAACTCAAGAATGCAATAAAATGATTTACAAATTAAATGCCTCCATAGCTTGGGACAGGAAACCAAGACAGACAGACAGACAGACAGATAGATAGATGGATGGATAAATAGATACATAGAGAATGATCATGAGAATATCAAAGTGAAAACCATTTCAGAGGAATTGTGTCAATTTACTTATTTTAAACAGAAACAAATACAAAGCATATTTTGTACATATGATTTGTGTGATACGTGAATATCTGATATTCACGTGGTCATGTATTTACTTCTACTCAAAGTCCTAAAGAATGATTGGTTTGAAAATGTGAATTTTGGCAGTGACGTGAACAGGCTTTTACATTCAAGTTCGGCACCCAAGGGGGGGGGGGGGGGGTTCACCATAATTATGTAGAGTACACATGCACTACCCCTGGAATAATCCCGGTAATAGAACACAAAGTCAAAGTCCACCGTTGACTAATTGAATAAAATGGTGAGAAGAAGCGGCTTGAAATGAAGGCAAGGCAGGAGGTTTTATTGATGCAATGCGTTTAAGTAAAATACTCACAACATCCACCAGCCAAATACAATGCAACAACACACAAAACTAGGTAACAAAGAACGTTTATAGTCTGATTGATATACTTTAATGAGAACTAATCACTTAAATGGATGTCTAAAAACAATAGCAAAGAACTGAGTGATGTCAATTTCGTTCCTTTTATACTTATTGTGACGTCACAAACTCACAGGAAGAAATTACACATTACAAGGGTTATCCAACATAAAAACTTCACAACTCAAATGCCAAACAACAATAAACTGGAACACATTGGTCACACAATAAATACAGTCTCACAGCTATTAATTCAGAAAACTGAGTGGAGCAGGCACCTATGTAAATAATAACAAGAAATGAAGTGAGTAAAAAAGTGCTAGATGACAATAGAGAATATAAAATTTGCGGCGACAGGGGTTCGAGTCCCCCCCCCCCCCCCCCACGACCCTGCTGTTACGACAACTCCGCCTGGCCATGAGAGAGAAGCTCTTCAATCAATGCCATCCACTACTCCTAAAGAGTGGTACCAAGAGTAGCATCTATCTTGAGTCGGTCTCCCGACTTCTTCAGGCCATGGATTCAACACACACAAACTCAGTGAAGTTTGTTTACAAACCAGCAGTTATGCTCAATAGCTCTCTTCTCAACACAAACATACAACAGAGAGATGGACTCAAGATAGAAACAGACCATGCCATCATTAAGCATGCTGTCATTAAGCATGTTTCGGACTGAAGCACGCTAAATGGCTTTTACTGAATTTTTTGCTGTATAAACTACATGCCTTTAAGCACAGTAACCTCGGCTTCAGACATGCTTCATTACAAGATCATATCTGATTCTTCTTGTTAAATCTTATTGTTGTCTACTAACTTCCATGGTCCAGTGAATTAATGACCAGTGATGTTGTCCAAAATACGTTGGAAAGGAAACGATCCCGAGTAAAAGTAGAATAGTAGTAGTAAGAAGATGGCGAGATGGAAGCAGCGACCACAATGCCTTCTTCCTCAGAACTGTTTCAAAGCTTAAACACTAATCGTGTTTTTATGGAATCAAGTGGTCTCGCATCTCAAACTAAATTCGAGGCTATTACAAGGACTCTGCAACACAGAATAGTTTCACATTGCAAGCAAAGCTCAATTACTGACTTCTTTTCACCAACATAGATGTCATAAAAGTGGGGTCTTGGGTTCAGATCCCCATCGTCGCGAAGTTATCTATTACTCCATTGTCTTCAGGCACTTTTGTACTCACTTCATTTCTTGTCATTATCAGCATAGGTGCCCCTGCTCCACTCACTTTTCCGACCTCAAGAGGTCGGGAGACAGGCTCAAGATTGATACTTCGCTTGATACCACTTTTTTTTAGGAGTGGTGGATGGCGTCGATCGTAGAGCCAGAGCATCCCTCTCGCGGCCAGGCAGAGTTGTAACAGTAACAGTAGATCGAACCTCCATCGCCGCTGTTTTATTCTCTATTGTAATTGTTTTTTAAAAATTAAAATTGAGCTTTATATAGTGCAATATCCACTAAATGTGCTCAAAGCACTTTACAAGGGGTCCCTGGTCAACAGCAACATTTAACATGTAGATAGTACGGGATATGCCGCCTGTTAGGCGATATATTACAATTTTTCGGACAAAGACAACGCTGTTAACGGCCAGGTACTCATTTTACACCTGAGTACGGTGAGAGAAAGTGTGTAAAGAGCCTTTTCCAAGGACTCACCTATGCACCGAGCACGAGGCTCGAACCCAGGATCTTCCGATCCGAAAGCGAGTGTCACACCACAAGTCACAAGACCACATCATAGCCGCACTGTCTTCTGGCACTTGTTAGTCTTCACAGCTAGAGAGAGTACGTAGAAAATAAAATAAAATGTTTAAAAGTTTGTTAGAAGTTTACCTGAGACATTCTACATGGTCTCTTTCACAACAAATGTGCAATAAGGATTTTGAACTGATGTTCATCGAATCTTCGAAGAACTCGTCCACATCTCCACCATCTTCTAACAAATTTACAAGCTGTTCTGGCTCATTTTTCGTGACAGCATGATAAAGGTCTGCCGCTCTTTGAGTACCCATTGTTTTCAAATGTTCAAAGAGGTCTCTAACTAAACGTCTGAAATAAAAGTAGCAATAGAAGCATAATTTTAGTAGTGGGTTTTCACATGAAGTTCAGTGTCCACTGCCATGCCCAGTGTTGTTTATAAACAAAATTGACCCTCCTTGACCTTTCCCGGAAGCTTGATATTACTCGGTTCGAGAGTTTGCGCATGACTCATTTTTTGTTGTAAGTCTCCCGAACGTGGCGACTTCAGGGTTGCCAGTTTGGCATTTTAAATGCCAGATTCCAAAAATCTGGCATTTTTGAAAACCGTTTGGCATTAGAAAAATCATTTGGCATTTGGCATTTTCATTTGGCATTTTCTTTTCTTGTATATTATACTTCAAATGACACCTTTTCTTAATTATTTCTAAACGCGTAAAAACAAACATCTTCACATTTCTTTTTCATTCTTAAAATCCAACCGTGGTGTAGTGGTTTAGCACTCCACTTAGTAGTCAGTAGGTAAATAATTACCCCAACAGGAAATTTAGTATAATTCAAAAAAAAAAAAACAAAAAAAAAAAAAAAAAAAGAAAAAGAAAAGAAAACACGCAAGCCACCAGGATATGATAGTAAATTGTCTATCAAAAGTGAGTAGTTTTCTTAGTGGGGGTGGGAGTCAACAGACTTTGGCATCTTTTTGAGTGTTTTGGCATTTTTTGAGTCTTCCCCTGGCATTTTGTTGAAAAATAATCTGGCAACCCTGGGCGACTTCCCTACTTCCTGCCAGACTGTCAAGGAATTTGTTGTGTCAGTTTACCCGTTGACTCAGACTTATTATTATTATCATAATTATAATTATATTTTAAGTCAAACCCGTCCTGGACACTGAGGAGAACACCAACTTTTTCACAATGAGTGGCTCAGGCGAATTTGGTAACCCTTTGCGGAAGTTCAAGTTGGTTTTTCTAGGAGAACAAAGTGGTAAGATGTGTGTCTGAAAAAGTTGTCTGCTGATCATTGCTGAGATCAATGAATGATTCATTTTATCTGATATATTTTTCATGTATATTGGGATTGATGCTAGCGTCAATTCTTTTTCGTTATCACGATAAACCTTTTATTGGTGCGAATAGGATTGAGGTTTTAGGTAACCAACACCAACTTTGTTTATTACTATTGACCAATGAGCCCGAGTCCGAGTAAAGATCCAGTCTAATTGCCAAAAGCCAAAATGGAAAAATACAAGAAAAACAAAAATCAATCTGCGTCACTCCTAAAATGAACGACTGTTTAATGAAATTAATGTCCCCATTTAAACTATGTCTAGTGAGGAATTATTAAGTTGGTAAAATAATGGAAATCAAAATGAAAGACGCCATTAATAATTTGAGCTCAGTAATTCTAGGAATCTTTTGAAAACATTCCTTTATTCAGACAGGCTTTTGAGTAGTAATAGTATATGCCTCTTGTGTTACCTTTGTCTTTGTATTCGTAGCGCTATAGAACATTTTGGGGATTCTGTTCACTGTATAAATCAATCATGACCTACATAGACATAACATTACATTAGTTTCATTTGTGTGACGTTTTAATATTCAATCGCTATTTTTCACTCCTGTTCGTTATTTTAATTTTATTCCTACTTATTTATATTCGTTCATTATTTCTATTTCAGTGGGAAAGACATCTCTTATAACAAGATTTATGTATGATAGTTTTGATAATACATATCAGGTAATTTTCTCTCTCTCTCTCTCTCTCTCTCTCTCTCTCTCTCTCTCTCTCTCTCTCTCTCTCTCTCTCTCTCTCTCTCTCTCTCTCTCTCTCTCTCTCTCTCTCTCTCTCTCTCTCTCTTTAGCTATTTTATTTCAAGTACATTTATAAAATGCTATTGTGGTCTCAGATAGTAACTAATTAATAGCAGTAGGGAAATCATCTTTTGTTGATTTTACTGCACTGTCAGGAAAAAAGAAGGGGGTCTTGCTTAGAGATTATTGTTGAGGTGCATTTTGAATAAAAGCAGTGTCCTGACTTTTACTGGAAGATTGTATCAATTTCTCACTTCCTTGGAGAAAGACGAAAATGCATAAAACTTATTTTGATAGGAAACTGTAAGAAAGCATGACAAAGAGACAATGTTTTGCAAAGGAATAAACGACCAAGTGGAATTACCTTCAACAAAATAAAAAGAAGCCTTCCAAGTTTATGCTTTCCATTTCAAGAGTGGACACTCACGCACTTGTACTCTTTCATACTGTCAACTTTCAATGGAATAGTCTCACATCTCTAGTAAAAGAATAATACAAACGTCTGTGTAATGTTAAAAATATTGAAGTTACAGACCAGCACGGTAGAAGAAGAAGAATGATAGTCTTTTGCTAAATATTTTTGCTTCATCTAAAATATTAAAAAACCCACCAAACAAATAAACAACAAACAAAAAAAAAAAAAAAATCCATATTGTATGTTGATCTATCACTTAGTTTAACTGATTGGAAATGTTAGTATTGGTTGATAGGAAATCTCAGTGCGGTATATAATTTTGTGAGGAATGATGTGAGTACAGATATGTGTGCTTCAAGTCTTACATCTGTTGTTTATTTATTGTTTGATTATTTTTATTATTTCATATCTTTACTTATATTTATTCATATTCTTTACAATAGATGTAATTTCAGCATCGAAATCACCCCAGCAGAATACCATTATGGGGTGTTAGGCCACATTTAATTCCTTTCATTTCAATATTAATTTTGAAATGATGAATGAAATCAGTGTGAATTTGCATCCCTTTCTGTTTCCCCAGGCAACCATTGGTATCGATTTCTTATCCAAAACAATGTACCTAGAAGACAGAACAGTAAGTATTATTGATTGATTTCACATTGTCATTCTACATGGTCATTTAATTTTACACTTCAGCAAAGTTCCTTCTGACACAGTTATTTCAAAACTTAGATCTGATATATAGAGTTTTTTCTTCCTTTCTTTCATCCTTATTTAATTATCTATTATAATTCTTTTGTTATTATTTCATTATAATGTCTTAAAAATGTCTGTCTCTTTTTTTTTATTTGATGGGTGTCAGCACACATTTCTCATTTTCACTTTCATCTGCCACAACTAAATTATAAGTTACTCTCAATCTGTTTATTTTATTATGATCTTTTTCATATTCCATTGCAATGATACTGCATAGTTCATGGAATGAAAGTATGGAATTTACCCAACTTACCTGTCGATTGTATAAAAACTTGAATCAAAAATAATCACGACAATCCAATAGTCAATGTACCAAAATGAGAATATTCGAGAATTGTCTTCTTTCAAGTTTTTTTTTAATCAGAGAATTAAAGCACACATTTCTCAAAGTGTTTGCTTCTCTCAGTCGAGCTTTGATTTTATGATCATTAATATTATGATTATTATTATTATTATTGTTGTTATTATTATTATTATTATTATTATTATTATATTATTATTATTATTATTATTATTATTATTATTATTATTGTTATTATTATTATTATTATTATTATTATTATTATCAGTGATTTATATGTGTTGTTTTAACAATACATGTTGCTTTTCTACAATTTCACAAATGGCATCATTTCTCAAAAATAAACTAAATAGGCTTTAATTGAAACATTCAAAAGATAGGGTATTATTGTTTTTATCATCATCATCATCATTATTATCTTCATAATCGAATATTACTGTAATGATTGTTGTACTGTTCTCATTTTATTTATTTATATTTCTTTTTCCAATCTTTAGATCAGATTACAGCTTTGGGATACAGCCGGGCAGGAGAGATTTAGAAGTTTGATACCAAGTTACATTCGTGATTCCTCAGTAGCTGTTGTAGTATATGATATCACAAGTAAGCATTCTGTTCTATTTATAAATTAAAGTAGAAGATATTGCTCTGGAAGAAATTGTTATTATGTCAGAGGGAAATTATTTTGTGGCCAGGAACAATTTCCTCTAAAAAGATAATCACCATCTTTGATCACTCTCTAAAAAGAGGGGGGGGGGGGGGAGAACAAAAAAAAAATGTGTGAGTTGTTATAATACGGGCAGTATCTACGAAGTTTGCTCAAGTGCTTTATAAGAGGTCCCAAGCCAACAACAGCACTTACCATTTAGTGCAAGACATGACCTGTAAGGCGGCACTAACTATTTTATTCAACAAAAACAATTTTTACTGGCCAGGTACTCATTTTACATTGCAATCAAGGTGAGAGAATGTATTATGATAGCCTTTTCATAAGATTCAACTTTACACACCGCCAGGGGTCTCAAACCAAGAACCTACTGGTCAGAAGCCTAGTGTTATGCCACAGGACCACAAAACCGTAAAGAAGAACCTTAAGACGTTCTGGTTTCTGCCATTGAATGGTGTTTTTGATTTATTATCTTCATAGCAACGACAATCAAAGCAGTCGACACAATGTAAACAAGTTTGGAATATGTCAGGACATTTGGAAGCAGTACCTCCATTTGGTCTAGTGGTATGACACTCACTTTAGGGTCGGAAGGTCCTGGGTTCAAGTCTCGCTCGGCACATAATTGAGTCTTTGGAAAAAGCTCTGTACTCACATTCACGTTGTCTCACTGTTCTCAGGTGTAAAATGAGTACCTGTCAGTTGACAGCGTTGTCTCTGTCCGAAGAAAAATTGTAATATCGCCTAACAGCTGTCATGTCACGTCCTGCATTTTAAGTGTTGCTGTTGGCCAGGGACCCCTTGTAAAGCGCTTTGGGCACATTTACTGGATATTGCGATTTATAAAAAAAGCTCAAGTATTATCCTCATAGCAACAGAAATCAAAGCAGTTGGCACAGTGTAAACAAGTTCTCTCTAAAATTTTGGAATATTTCTGGACATTTGGAAGCACTGGTATATTTGTAGTATTTGTAACACCATAGACATGTTAAAGAATAACTTTGATATTTGAAATTCATTTACCACTTTAAATTACTTAATCCCTATCTGGTTAAACAGATGCAAATTCCTTCCACCAAACATCAAAATGGATTGATGATGTACGGACAGAAAGAGGAAGTGATGTCATTATCATGCTAGTTGGGAACAAAACCGATCTTTCCGACAAAAGGTAATGTCAATAGCTTTTGACGAAATTATATTTGAAGTCATAGAGTGGAAATTTCTCTTTTCTTCATAATTAATAAAGAAAAGTGGTTTTTGTTTGTTTTGGCTTTTAAAATTTCAAGCGCTTAAAAATTGCCTAATAGATAGGTTTCTTGTACTTGTAATGATTTTGTAAATACTAACAGTGAAGTTTTAAAATTATGGTTTTATCTCGATGTCATTATTTCTTCACCCTATAATATATACATATATATGTTGTTTCAGACAAGTCTCAACAGAGGAAGGCGAGAGGAAAGCAAAAGAGTTAAATGTTATGTTTATTGAGACCAGTGCCAAAGCCGGTTATAATGTCAAACAGGTCAGTTTTTAATAATTGTTTTTAATATTATTATTATTAGTAGTAGTAGTAGTAGTAGTAGTAATAACAGTAGTATGAGAACAAAGTGGTAAGAAGATAGGAGACTGAAGGGGGGCTAGGTGGCAGAGTTATCAAGGCATTGCTTTGTGGTCCGGATGATTCCGGGTTGGAGAAACTTCAGGCACTTGTTTCTTTTTTCTTGATCTATAGTCCTTCACTATGCCTAGGTTTTGGCATCTGAAGGGTGTCTGTTTTTTTTAAAAGTTGTTTTTTTTTTTAATTACGGGATCATAGTAGTGTCAAACTTTTTATGGGAGCCTGGAAGCTTTTATGAAGCATTGAACTTGTACCCAAAGGGAACTAACTAGTTTGAATTTGCATTCAGTGATATTTTTGTTCAGCAGTGATTAGGTTGCTAAAGAAATTTTTATCCAAGTTGTGATTTTTACCCTCTAGATATGCAAATTTTCTTTTAAAAATTAAAGTTTTTTAGAGAAAGTAAATTTTATTTTTGATTTTGCACACTGTTTGATCATTTTTCTTGATTAAGTAGCTCATTGTTTATATTAAAATGATCCAAAATCTTTTATTCGATGACGATACCAATTTTATAAAGACTTTACTCACATTCTAATTCTATCACCTTACTAGGTGTAAAATGAGTACCTGACTGTTAACAACGATGTCTCTTGACTGAAAAAGAAAATTATACTTTTGTCTAACAGGTATCATGTCCAGTTCTAAATGTTAAATGTTGCTGTTGGCCAGAGACCCCTTGTAAAGCGCTTTGAGCGTGTTTGGTGGATATTGCGCTATATAAAGGCTTAATTTTAGGATCTTATCAATATATACCATTTCCATTTTCAAGTCATCAAATAATAAGCTTGCTATTATTGTCATTTCCTCACAGTTATTCAGAAGAGTGGCGGCTGCCTTACCAGGAATGGAACAAAAAGATGACAAAAACACAAGTATCCTTTTGTATAGATATGGTAGAGTCTTCCGGCGCTTTTTACCTTTAACTATCCTGTTTTACTTAATCCCACTATTTTACTTAATCCCACTAAAACATGTCTTTTTGTTTCAGTTCCATCAGAATAGCGGGTTATAATATTTGTGCTTAACTTACTCAGTTCTAGCCCTCTACCTCTATGCTGTCCACTCTCCCAGCAAGTTTTTGGTGCTTTCCAAAAGTGAAAAATATATAATAAAAATATATATATATAATATATATTATATATATATATAATATATATACTCTGACAACTACAAATGTGAACCAGAGTCTCCAAATGGTATTGTATCGGGATGACCTAGGTGCTGGGAATTGAATTTTCAGTAACAGATTATATTAAACTTAGGGTTAATCTCTTTTCTTCATGGTAAAGAATGAATCCATTTTCTGACATTGCAAAAGATCCAAAGTTTGTATTTCTTTTTATTTTAATTCTAAATTTACTTTTCAGGGTTTGATTCATCTCGTCATAATACCATTTGGATATGACAGGTCACATTTATCATATAAAAATTACAAGCAGTAGTTAGAGTTATACATATAATAATTTAATTTGTTTTAGAAAAATGTGTATTATGATGGGGTAAAAGCAGCTACAGCATATAGAGATAGCCGGTGTTAGGGTTGATTATGTTAAGACAAATGTTGATCATGTGACTTGTATGCGTACAATGTGGCCTGTGACTCCTGTTCTGTATAGGTCGTTGGTTCAAAACCTTTTGCAAACGTGCTAGAATTTTCTCGAGCAATTTACTTCAAGCAAACCTTATCTGTATTTGTTATAATATGGTTGTTGTAACTGTTCACCCAGAGGCTGTAAAAAATAATTTTATGTGGGTCCTCTATTTTCAAGATTCAGTTCTTGCTCAGAATAATAGCATTGCTTCATTCAGGTGAAAATATTCATGATTTTTTGTGATTCTTGAGTGACAGCCGTTTTGGATTCCACTTTGTGCATTCTTGGATCAGTATTACTGTTGTATTGTTATCAGTGACATCTGGCAGTTACAGTTTACAGGTAGGTCGTTTTGTTTGTCATAGATGTTTGTTGCCTATCTCAGCTGGCTGCAGCCCAGTATATATTTATCACACGTTTAGCTTTGTATGTATGTGTATTTATAGAGTTTCGGTCACTGTTATCATCAGTTTATTTGATTGTGTTCTAGTTTAATGTGCTTTAGACGTCACTTTTTATATGTCCTGTGTTTTCCTAAGTGTCTTTTTAAGAAGAGAAAATATAGGCATATTACAAATCTTCCCCCTCGATCTGGAGCCTTTTGTTTTTGCCAACCAATCAATTAATACAGCATTCTTATTGGTTATGTCAAAATGAAAGTAAGCCAAAGGGCATGTATTCAAGAACATATCAGGGCAGCTTCTGGAGACTTCCTTGTGCGTTCCGTTTGTAAGTTTGATAACGTTTTACTCCTAATATTATCTTTTCTGCAGAATTTCAATTTTTAAAATTCTCATCTGCAGCTTTTCTGCTTTTTTAAGTTATTGTTTTGATATGATGTACTTTCACGATTCTCATAAAGAACATATTGTGCCTTTGATGTGTCTCTAGAGATGGCCTCACACATTCCAATTATACTTATAACACCCTTATTATTCTTTATATCTTCTTTCCAAAATATTTTCAATTTCTTTTCCCTTTCTTTTTTTTTATCATCAGCAGCTTAAAGGGTCATTAATTCTATTGTTTCAATATGACCGACTCTCATAATTTTCATAAGGGACAAATGTGTTGTTTGGTTGTATTCTTTTCTGGTTGTTGAACATCACAAATTTGTAATTTTCCGTTCAGAGAGGTCTCTCTTTTTTTTTTTTTGGAATCCATGTGACTATGTATCTATTGTAGCTGTGATGTTGTACTTTACTTTCTTCTAATCCCTTTTGTCGTGTTTGTGCATTGGGCGTAGCTCCTAAGTTTGCCACTTCTTTCGTTTTAAGCGTTGAGGCAATATAGATATCTGATTTCCGCTACTTTTGCATGAAATCTTCAATTGATAATGATTTTTAAAATTGTTATTTATCTTTTTATTACATGTTTATTTATTTTAGTTATTTATCTTAGATCTCTGTGTTGTATTTTCGTCAAAATTATTTCACTGTTCATTTTCAAGCTTTCCGGATTGCATGCTGTCGACCACAATCTCTTTATAGATTTTTTATTCCTTGACTAAATCCGCAGTGACTGAAGTGAAATTGAAGGAGGCCCCTCCCGAATCCCCTCCACCTGAGGGTGGTTGTGCTTGCTAGGGTTTGGAAAGGAAGAGATGTTACATTCAATGACATAATATTAAAACGATGTGGCAATTGTTAGACTGGGATTATTAAAGCATTCATTAATTACTAGATGTGAATTCATTTTTGTCTTCCCAAATAAAAATGGTAAAAAATGAAGAAATGAAATTGTGTTTGTTGTTGAGTTTGTAAGTTATCGACATTTTACAGTACAGTGATGCGATTGTGGGGCTTAATTATTCGAGAGGTATATGAGGATAAAGCATTTCTCAACTGTAGGTTGTTTTTTGTTTTTTTCAATGATTTTATTTATCATCAATTAGATTTTAGATTATTCTTTATCCTCTGTCAACTTGTTTGGTAATGGGTTTATGTTTGTGATGTTCTCGTCTCGTTGATAAGTTTAGATTTTAGTCAGCATTTTTATTTGTGGTTTTTTAATAACATTTTGATATTGCAAGTCAAACCATTCTACTGCCGGGAGAGGGAGAAAAAAATAAATCTGTTTTTACTTATGCTGTTCCTCATCCTGTTTTCAAAGGAATGTTTGGTTTTAAACTGGAGGTTAAAGTTCACCAACTATCCGGCTTTAGTGCATATGACTATATAATTTGCTTTTTTAAAAAACGTATTTTTTGAATCATATACCTATGATGTTCGCATGGGTGTACGATCCGATAGTGATGTCGTTTCTTCTTCTCTTTACTAGCCTATCCTGCTTCTTTGGTTTGTGATTGTATTTTTGACAGGGGATATTTTTTTTTCTGTAAATCTTCTGCCTGTTTGTTCTTGGTTATTTATAATTTAGCTTATGATATCTTTAGGTTATGATTTTGATTTACATTTGTACTATTTTTGTTAGATTGCTTGTTTTTTTGTTTCAGCGGTCTCTCATATAACCTCAATTGTGTGATTGCTTGTTTTTTTGTTTCAGCGGTCTCTCATATAACCTCAATTGTGTTGGAAGAGACCTAAAGCAACAAACAAACAAAAAAAAAAGACTATCCATTTATGCTTCATTATTCAGTTACAGCAGAAGAATAGTCGGACAGGACATGTCAGTTAGCAGCATAGTAGTATAGGATTTTTATTTAATTAGTATCCTTTAATTGTTTTTTTTTTGTTTTTTGTTTTTTTGGTTGGCTTTCGTTTATTTTTTTCTTTGCCTATTTGTATTATCATTTTAGGGTCTAATAGATGCTTAGTAATTATTTTTGTTTGTTTTATTTTTAAGCTTTTGATAAAATTATTTAATTTATTTTTCCTTTTTGCGCGTTTTTGTGGCATTTCCTTAATTATTGTCAGTGCATGATGTCATCCTGAAACCTGAAGCCCCTGTAGAACCCCAGGCCCAGGAAGGAGGCTGTGCATGCTAGTGTGACCCGTGTAGCAACACCTACCACCACCACCACTACCAGCTCATCCCATCACCTCTACCACTACTACTATCACCATTCCATATCATTGCATCCCCTCCCCCCCTTCCCCATCTTTCAACACTTTTCCCTTGACATGCAGTATGATTGTATAGCTGCCATATTTTTTTTTTTTTTCAGATTCAATACTGCAACATAAAAACATGCATTGGTATTTATCAATTCATCCTGAATCAATTTTGATACTTTTTGTAGCTGTATGCAAAGAGATGTTTTGAAATATTTAACGTATTTAAAAGTAAGGATTACAGATTGATCAGGTGTAGGTAATCAGCATACTGGTTCATGATAGATTCCGTTAAATGAGTTCAAAAGATATCGCTTTGCATTAAATTCTCATAAACTTTCTTGACGTGCGTGTCATCTAATTTACCTAGTATTCCTTTCAATATCCCGTCCTTTGGAAAATATGATTCACTTTGATTTTGATTGATAAGTGACAAAGAAATACTGTTTGGCTAGCTTTTATTAAGAGTAAGAGGATAGTTTTAAAAGACCTTTCTTGGTGTTGGCAGTATTCAGTGTGTTATGAATTTTCCTCTCGCAGTGGACTAGGAAGTTGTGTAATAAGTATTGCCACAGCTAGCAGTCCATTTGAGAATTGCCATGTATTTTCGTAGTCGTATATTTGGTGGGGCTCTTTTGATTTTAAAAACCTTATTTGAGTAAAAGCATTTTGCATTGATATCAGAGGATTGGATGATGGCTCCTGTATTTGTGTGTGTGTTTGTATACCATGGGATAAATAATTGAATTCTCTTGGTTGAGTCTAGTATCAAACGGGCCTGATAAAATGATTCCTTCCTTTATTTTTCCTTTTTTTTTCAAAACTATATTTACTCTTAACAAATATGGTCAATGTACGTATATCAGCTGTGATCTAGTTTCATGACAATGAATGCCTCAATAACAATAAGGTTGTAATTCACTGTTGTGAGGTATGATTGACACGTTGCTTAGCTGTATTAGTATTATAGGTTTGTTTTAGAGGTGTAAATTCAATAGCGCTAATCTATCGCATTCTAATTAATGATTATGACTTGCAGAAGACTGAAGACTAGACGTTGTGTCAAATGGCCATTGTGTGTCATATGTGTGAAGAGGAAACAAAAAACTTTTTGAATATTTAAATTCTCTGAATCGGTAACAATAAACGTTTTTATGGGTGAACAGATTGATACATTCATTATCACCTAGATTTGAATTTTTAATGGTTAGGTTGTGAAGTTTCTAACTAATCTTCTAGTTCTCCGCTTAGACAATTTAAAAAAAAAAAGATATGGCTGGCTTTGTCCTCTGCAATATGTAACATTCTTACTAGCTAATGTAACCATATTTTTTGCCAGAAACCCAAGTGCTGTCAACTGGAGCTACTTAGGCCACCCAGGGTATCTTAGGCTACTTGCTGAAAGATTGCTTATTTTAAAAGTTAAGTTACGTGTCGCTTTTATCTTTTAAATAATCAAAAACCCACTAGATCTAATAAGCATCTACTACTTTTACTTTTAAAATTAGCAATCTTTTTTTTTTTAGAATGTAACCTGAGTTACCCTGGATGGCTTTCGTAGCTCCACTTGACGGAAATACTTTTGTCATCGTTTTTATAGATTTTGATATGCTTGTTCTTCCTTGGCATGACACCTTAAATTGATCTTTTGTCACAGCTTCACAGGCTGAAGATCTGAACAAGTGTGTATGGAAGGTGCCAGACCCATCCCAAATAAATCAGTCGACTGATTTTTTGGGATGGGTTTTTTCTTGTATTTTTCTTTCTTGCTTTGTCTGGCACCTTCCATACACACCTGTTCAAATCTTTATCTTGCACCGGTGCCTGCTCCTTAATTTCTTAATTTGATATCTTCAAAAGCTGTCAGCGTTTTCTTAATGTAAGGCAACATCGATATCAAACCATGAATGGCTTGCATAGATTTGTAGTCTGATAGGTTATTTGCTATGAGAAGGAGCAGGCATCTAGTCGTAGGTCATGTATGATGCATTACAATTATTATTTAAAGGCTTGATTTAGTCCAAATTGGCCTACATTTGTAGAAGTAGTCATAGAGATGCACAAATCTTTATTTGTATGCGACTTCTTTTCTTTGCTTGAGAGAGTTTCATAAATATGTGATATGATAATGAAAGGCTTCCTTATATTTTCTCAGTGGTCATTGCAAGTATGTGGTTGGTGAATCAATGATTTATTTTACACGCATGTCTATATTTGCATCCCAGAATTTCATATGATATGATTCTTGTCAGTGATTTGGTTTGCCAGCAGAAGTCAAAATGTGAAAATATTTATTGTCATTGATTGCAGAAGTCTGAAACCAAGTTTAAATGGACATATTATTATAATTGTGTGTATCAAACTGATTTGCTCTGACAGGTACATTGTGTAGCATTCTTATCTAGGAAGATGGATTCGAATCAAATATTTTTCACCTATCTCGCGCTTAATGGCTGGATGCCTTTGATTTTATTTTTTTTTAAATCATGACTTTCATTGGATCTGACTGACTGACACTAACATTGATTTTTTAAATATATTTTGTTCAATATCTGGTACTTGACACGTGGCTTAGAAATTAATTTCTGCCACAATGTTAAATGTTTGTCAGGGTATAATTTTGTAAGTTGATTGCATGCAGGGTTTGAAATTAATTCTTGCGACCCCTAAAATTAGCCTTTTACAACAAGTAACAGTAACAGCATAGCTTGCATGCAACATTTTGTCATTAGATCTGAAGACTTACCATTTCTGTGCTACGCGATTACTATTACTATCCCCTTGTACATCAGGCCTTGTGGACTGAGACGGCAATTTAATTAACTATTTAAATTGTTAGTTTAACTGGTTCAAACTGTACTTCTACAGTCACCTTTATATGAACTTGTCACAGCCTTTCAATAAGTTTGATAACAAAAGCAACAATCTTGTAGCAGCATATTTACCTGGTTTTGTTTAAATTCATTTTACTAAAACTGGCAAGTGAGGATAGGGGGGGGGTTAGGTTAATTTTGTAACCTGTATCATTATATTTGAGGTTCGCTTCATTTAGTATGTATATGTTGTAATCACTGTGATTTGTAAGGGTTAATTCCCTTCATGACAGTTACTGACAATGCTTGAATCGCTAATTTGTGAAATGGTTTAGAAAGAGAAAAAAAAAAAGGGGGGCGGGTGGTTGGATGGGAGCATCACCCTTGAATCATATACCTATGATGTTCGCATGGGTGTACGATCCGATAGTGATGTCGTTTCTTCTTCTCTTTACTAGCCTATCCTGCTTCTTTGGTTTGTGATTGTATTTTTGACAGGGGATATTTTTTTTCCTGTAAATCCTCTGCCTGTTTGTTCTTGGTTATTTATAATTTAGCTTATGATATCTTTAGGTTATGATTTTGATTGACATTGTACTAGTTTTGTTAGATTGCTTGTTTTTTTGTTTCAGCGGTCTCTCATATAACCTCAATTGTGTTGGAAGAGACCTAAAGCAACAAACAAACAAACAAAAAAAAAAAGGGGGGGGGGGGAGGTCATGCTACTCCTCTAAATCACCGAAGCTGAAAAATATGACTATTTGAATTTCAAAAATAATTGAATAAAAACAAGGTTACAATAATCTGTTTACTGATGTCAAAATTGATTTATTTCCAATAGGCTTGCCTGTTGTCAATTTCTAAAAAAAAAAAATTGTATGAGGGCAATTCTTTATTGGAGAATTTGTCCTCTTGTTTCTCTCATTCAAGATTGATAATTGCAAGAGCTGTAAAATACTCAAAATAAAATCATTATAAAGAAATTAGGTATATTGTATTTGCAGTGAATACAGATGCCATTCTAGGCAGGATTCCCTGTATTTCTATATCGTTCTCTCATATTCAATGTAAATTTGATCTTCAAGAATTGTCACAGCTGTCTATGTCACATGAATGACTTGTTCACCTGTTTTATGATAGTCACTACATGGATGTAAATATATTTATTGCTGCTTATCCGACCAGACCATTTATTGATATGTATGATTATTACTCTCTATCGTGTGGATATAAATTGTTTGTCTTTGATGATTTTTTAAAAAGGTTCTGAGTGAGGTCGAAGTCTTGCGTGGAAGCATCGTGATCACTTTGTATGCATTGATCCTGTTGTCTTATAGGAACAGAGTTCATTTTTCTTCTATAAAATGGAGTACAATACTGCTTTTATTTTATTTTTTTTCAATTAAAAGGCGAACTGAAAAGCTGCCCAATCTGTTGCTTAGCACTATGATTAGCAAAACGCCCTTGGCTCCCGATGTTTAACACGGAACAAAGAATTTTAAAGCTTCATACAAAAACGGTCAAGGCTGTAACCAGCCTTATTTGAATAGCCTATCCATATAAATTTTTCTCAGTTTGTTAAAGCTGTAGTCACGTCTTTAAATTTAAAAAAAAATATATATATATATATATATAGACAAACAAATTAAATTGTGACTTTGCAAATGTTATCTTAAATTTTGATCATAATTTATCCATATTTGCAAGATGACTAAAGCCCCTCTCTCTCTCTCTCTCTCTCTCTCTCATCCTATTCATCTCTCTCTCTCTCTCTCTTTCTCTCTTCATCTCTCTCTCTCTCTCTCATGCTCTTCTTTCTCTCATCTCTCTCTCTCCTCTCTCTCTCTTCTCTCGATCTCTCTCTCCTCTCTCTCTCTCTCTCCTCTCTCTCTCTCTCTCTCTCTCTCTCTCTCTCTCTCTCTCTCTCTCTCTCTCTCTCTCTCTCTCTCTCTCTCTCTCTCTCTCTCTCTCTCTCTCTCTCTCTCTCTCTCTCCCTCTCTCTCTCTCTCTCTCTCTTCTCTCTCCTCTCTCTCTCTCTCTCTCCTCTCTCTCTCTCTCTCTCTCTCTCTCTCTCTCTCTCTCTCTCTCTCTCTCTCTCTCTCTCTCTCTCTCTCTCTCTCCTCTCTCTCTCTCTCTCTCTCTCTCTCTCTCTCTCTCTCTCTCTCTCCTCTCTCTCTCTCTCTCTCTCTCTCTCTCTCTCTCTCTCTCTCTCTCTCTCTCTCCTCTCTCTCCTCTCTCCTCTCCTCTCTCTCTCTCTCTCTCTCTCTCTCTCTCTCTCTCTCTCTCTCTCTCTCTCTCTCTCTCTCTCTCTCTCTCTCTCTCTCTCTCTCTCCAGAAATGGAGGCACCAGTTTTGAATCAATCAATAATATTTATTCGGCTCAACAGTTTGTGCTTATTGTTCCTACTCAGCATTTATAAAACTAGTTTATTTGAGGGTGAAGTGATGAGGTGTGTGTTTGTCTTGTTGTGCTTCTTTCCCCACAAGATTTGGAAACTTAAATTATTTCATCCTTTTCTGAAAGTTTTTCCAAAATTTTTTTTTTTTTTCTTTTTCTTTAAATTTACTTGTCAGTTTTTAGCTTATTTTTTTGATACAGTATTTGCTGGATTCCAGCTTTACTGTGTTGGGATTCCAACGTGCCGAATTCCAGTATACTCTGCTTTAAGGCACGTAGGAGCTGGGTGACCAAATGTTATCTCTATAATAAGCCGTTCCATCCCTTAAGCATTGGATTCCAGCACGCTGTGCTTTAAGGCACATATGAGCTGGGTGACCAAATTTCATCTCCATAAGAAGCCATTCCATCCCATAAGCATTGGATATATCGGCATGCTAGGATTCTAGCACACTTTTCGGCCTCTCCAAAGAGCATGTAAAAATCCAGCGAGTACTGTATTGCGCTTTGTCTATAAGTTACTGTTGATGATGACAGTGTAATGAATGTGGTGCTTTGATTGTTGTCACCATGCTTCAATATTGCAAGTTGCTTATATTTTTTTATTTTTTTCCTCTCTCTCCCTCTTCTCGTCATCAGGTAGGTTAAGATTCTTCGTTATAAATTATAATTTTTTTTACTTGCAAAATTTAAGTGCTGGGTTGTGATATGTAAATGAAAGTTAGAAGTTATGTGAAGGTAAAAGATTGTATTTGCATTAACTACACAAGTACAGTTCATCAGTAAGAGTCATTTTTTAATATTATTTATTTTGTGGGATTTAGAAAAAGAAGAAGAGAAAAAAAACGTTCTTTTCAAATTAATGTTATTTTTTGGTTTTGGTTATGTTTTGTTTTTGTTGTGGTTCTTTGTAAAGAAACTACACAGATATAGGGTTCAATATGTATTTTGTTTTGGGTAGGAATGAAAGGAGAGTTTTTTTATTTATTTTATTTTCATTTTTTATCTGGAAAAGTGGGTGTTTTTCTGAGCATATTAATTTTTTTACTCCATTAACATGTGTGATATTTAATCTGGAGTTCACTAATTGTAATTGTAGAACTTTGATTATCCCATTTTCTTCCTTTTTACCGGTGCTGATATGACCTAAAAATGTGTTGCAAGCGCCATAAAACCCTTAAAAACAAACAACAATGTCTCATATCTTTATCCTCTAAATTCAGTTGTTCATCATCTAAATCCCCTTGATGTAACACCTTTTTGAACTGGTGGGCCACATATTAATTGATAGAACACTCGTGTCTCTATAATCTGTTCCAACCGAAAATCTGGATATTTCTAAATCCTGTAGGTATTAAATAAAAATGAGTTTAGGGGGATATTTTTATTTTCACATTGATATTGATATATATACGTTTACGTATAGATTTAAACCGACTGAAAATTTTAATTTCTCCAATGCACATTGAAAAAGGGTGCTACTCTGCTAATGGAAATCTGTAATTTTCCTTTTTATATTGACAAAGGTATCAAGATTATTCAATTACTAAAAATCGTAGCTATCTCCCTTGTATAGTTTGGCGGGGCTTGCCATTTTAACTCTCCTGTCAGCCGAAATCTTCAGCCTTCCCGACCATGTGCGTTATCAATACATTTTTTATACAAGTGGTGAGTTTTATATTCTTTGCATTGAACAATTTGACAATGTAATGCACACCTAACATCAATTTGCCAAAATATTATGATAAACGCTTAAAGGCTTGAAGTCTACCAGATCGGGCTGCTAAAGGTTGCTATGCTTATTAATAATGTAAACACCAGCAAGGAATATATGGGTTCATAAATGGACTTTGTTCAAGAATAATGAGTGATTATTACATTTTGAATATTTCCTATTTATTGACATTAGGACAATGAGTAAATACTACATTGTGAATATTTCCTATTGAAATTAGGAGGAGAACTGTTTACAATTTGATATCCCGAATTACCCCGTTGGTGTTTTATGTTGTGATTCTTTGCACAATTTGCTTTTTTTATTTTTGTCTTTTTGATTTTATTTTCTCACTGGCTCGTGTAATTGAAGATTTGATTATTCGGATCTCAATAACGTGGGCAAAAATCATCTAGGAATGAATGTTTATGGATTATTGATATATGTATTTGTATAACTGTATGTAACTGTTTACATTGTAGGTCAAATTTTATTTGTTGTTGATGTGGGTTTATATAAATATAATCTATAAAATGTAATATGTTTCAAATGTGTGGTATAATTATTTTACGATTGGTATAAAGTTGTAAAAAAACAACAAAACAAATGAATATTTCATGTAAATTATTGAAAGACTAGTTGGGATGACGAGGGGCTCTACATTGTAAATTGTAAATCACATCATCATTTACATATAATTGAAAAATAATATCTTCAATACATGAAAAGAAAGAAGATAAAATATTATTTCTTGTGACATTAAAATGATTTTTATAACTTGCCAAAATGTTTTTGTTTCTGTATTTCTTTTTTTTTTTTAATTTTGGTTTTGACTTTATCTTGAGTTCTTCATTTATTTATTTTATTTGTTTTGTTTTGTTTTTTTCTTGCTGGCTATTTTACTGTGAACCGCTTTCTGTGTCTGGCTTGTTGAAATTTATGTAAAGATTAATTTCATAATATTTCCCAGCTTGGGCCTGGGCAAAACCAACCAGAGGGCAGTGGCACTTACATTACAACTACCACAAGTACAAGTTAGAAGTTGAATCTTCCAGTTAGTTTTCCTTTTTTCCCCTATACCTACTATTAAAATTATATCCTCTTGTCCAACTGTCTGCCCCCAGTATCCAAGGTCCCGTTGAATGCAAGGTGCCATTTCTGTCACGTCACTGCTTTTGACTCTTCCACCAGAACCAAATTTTTGAGATCAATTGTTTTTTGTTTTTTATTACCATTACACAGTATTCATTGGATTCTGTGTAGCACATCGAATTCCAGCTCACTCTCCAATGCAGCACGCTGTTCTTTCATATGGAACTTAGACATCAAAATGAGTAAACATACATATTCACATTCAGTATTCAGCTCAAATGCTGACCATCCCAACATAATACTCTTTGATACGATAGGCCACATATGTGCACTAATCTTCCTTGGTGTTGGTATTGTATCCTTTACTGTGGCTTTGTGGTCTAGTGGTATACACTCGCTTTCGGATCAGGAGGTCCTGTGTTTGAGCCTCACTCAGCGCATAGTTGAGTCCTTGGAAAAGGCTCTTTACTCATTCTCTCACCGTACTCTGGTGTAAAATGAGTACTTGGCCGTTAACAGCATTGTCTCTGTCCAAAAAAATTGTAATATTGCCTAACAGACGTCATGTCCCGTCCTACATGTTAATTGTTGCTGTTGGCCAAGGACCCCTTGTAAAGCGCTTTGAGCACGTTTAGTGGTCATTGTGCTTTATAAAAACTTTTTTTTTTTTTACTGCCACTATCAATTAGGTACATTTAAATCTGACATCAAAATCAAAGAGGCTTGCATTCCATAAATGGTGCTGAAAATGAAATTAACCAAAGCCAAAAGTATGATGAGACTAATGTTATTGTTATGTTAAATTTGTTTTGAGTTTCGATATATAGAAAAAGCGCCTCGAAGAACTAAAGGCTATTAAAACTAAAATGTCTGAATTCTAATGATTTTTAATTTAAATTTCCAATGTCTCATCTGATTCTTTTCATCATGATGTCAACACCGGATTGATGTCATATGGGTGGGTCACATATTCACATAAATATCAATTTTGGGGGGACAATTATTATAAACAGAACATTCCAGTCTCTCCATGCAAAAAAAAAAAAAACTCTTCAAAATACTGTTATCAGTCCCCTATACAACAAATTTCCTGTAATACACAATAACTCTTTGACTCCATACATTTAGTCCATAAATAGCAATGTGAAATTGAATGTAAGCTTCAATTCAATTTAATATATGAAAACATAAAATGGACGGTTCGGGTTTCCCCTTTATCAACAAAGCAGGATGAATGAAACACTACAGACGAATGAGATAATGTGGTAGTGGCGTTGTTAAGATGAATAAACTAAAACCACCTAACAACGCCACTACCACATTATCTCATTCGTCTGTCGTGTTTCATTCATCCTGTTTTGTTGATAAAGGGGAAACCTGAAACATCCATTTTATGTTTTCGTAATTAAATTGAAGCTTACATTCATTTTCACATTTCATTGTTATTTATTTCTTCGGGCTTCGAGCAGCAACATTTACATTACATCTACGTCCGAGTTTCAGGACTTTTAAAAAATTATTTTGAGGGATGGGGGAATGTTTCTTCTCATTATTCTTAGGATCTGCTCCATTTCGAACCTGTTCTAACATAAAACTGATATATTCAATCAAATTTTTCTTTTATTAGTCGATTAAGAGAAATCACTTTACATGCTCCTTACGTCATCGGTAATAACCATGAACGTTAAGGAACATATCCATGGTAATAACACAAATTGTAACTTTCCTCCCATATTTGTACATTTTATATGTTAGTACATGAAAAAAATTTGAGCAAGGATTACCAAGGGAAGCAACTGGGGTTATACAAATTATATTTAGGCGTTTCGTGATTATTGCCCCTATCCAATTAAATTTCTTTGGTTCATGAACTTCTTATAAGGGATTTAATTTTCACGCTTTTAGGTGAATTGTATTTCTATTGAGTACTAGAGCTCTTTTCAATTATAATTATACCGTCCAACTTAGACCATACTCGACGTGCACATAAATGTAGGTCTGACATCCGAGCCCACTTATGGGCCTAGTTTAACGTTGTTGTAATGGACAATAATTGCGTCATTTTTTTTCTTTCTTTTTTGAGATGTCCATTACAACAATGAGCCCAAAAGGGATTGGGTTATCAGACCTGTAAATAAGTGCACGTTGTCTATACCTAATAGCCAGTCATCCGAACCCACGCATGGGCCTAGTTTAACTTTGTTGTAATGGACAATATTCTGCGTCATTTAAAAAAAAATAATTTTGACTTTTCCATTACAAAAATGAGCCCATACGTGATTGGCTTATCAGACCTGCAAATAAGTGCATGTCGTCTACACTTGATAGCCAGGTAAGCTGTGGAGCGTCAATGGGCAAAGTGTCTTGACCAAGGCTACAACGTCATGGCCACGATTTACTGTGTCACCACCTCATACATTGGCCTTGTTTATTGTCGGTACCAACACGTTCAACTCAGCTCTATGTTGGATTGTTGTGAGTTGCATTTGTATTAGTAACTTGCTGAAGAAGGTTTTCCTACAAAACGTCCATTGGTTGCGCTTTTTAAAAATTTCATTCTTTCAAATATTTTTTTCAAGACTAAACTGCCAACCCACCCATTTTTCATTTTGAAAAAAGAAAAAATTTATCTATGAATTTTAAAAATGTAATTCTTTGCCTATTTATTATACTTTCTTATTTTTTGTATGTTTTGATTTTGATTTGAATGTGTGAATGTGCGTGTTTGTTTATGTGTGTGTGTGTGGGGGGGGGATGGTAAATTAATAAGGCAATTTGAATATACATGAATGTGTTATTATGCCATCCTTAACCAGTGTTTTTCTACAGACATAGAATTACAACCGAAGGAGCCCATGATGGAAGTAACGGACACAGAGGGTCAATGTTCTTGTTTGATCTAAGATACACATGGAAGTGGAAGTGTAAGGCATGCGTCTGGTGTGAGGTCTACACATCCACAGTCTGGGGAATACATAATACACATGTGCCAAGATACAAGTACAAGTACAAGATCCAAACATGAAGATATTAAAAAAAAACAACAAAAAAACAAACAAACACACATACACTCACGCTTACACGCACGCACGCACACACACACAGACACACACACACACACACACCTACAGAGTAAGAGAGAGAGAGAGAGAGAGAGAGAGAGAGAGAGAGAGAGAGAGAGAGAGAGAGAGAGAGAAATCATTGTGATAAAATGACGACAGAAACCGAGTTTCAAGTGAAAAGGACTGACTGTGTATTTAAAGAAAACATTTAATTTTAGGGGGAGGGGAAAAATTGAACTTGTTGAGAGAAAATTAAATTTGATAGCAGTGTGTGTAAGGACCAAAAGGAATGAGGGGATTATCTGATTTATCATCGACATTAGGATATTTTAACACTTTGGCGCGCAAAAATTGATTTATAATCATAATTATTTAAATTATGTCGTTTGATCGATGGTGTAGGTATTGGTTTCATGTTATGATTACCGAATCTATAATAATCTCTCATTTTCATTGTATTCGATCGGCAAAATAAAGATACGGTAAATTGTAGAAACACTGTCGTATTTTGTGGAATTAAATAATATTATATAGCATTTCTATAGCGCATAACCATGACAATGCTGTGCGTATTAAGGGCTGCGGGATGACGGGACAGCCAATATATTATAGTATAGTATTTATTGACATGCCTCGCCGCGTTACAGTGCGGTGACATTATTATCTTGTCTCCTCTCTGAGCTGTGAAGGAAGTGTCCTGAATTCCTCCACAGCAGCGAGAGGAAACTGTAGTGGATGGATGGATGGATAGGCTATAGAGTCAAGTCCAGGACCTTGTTTCACTGGGAGTCTCCTCCTTACATCAGATCAGTGGGGTCTGTTGGCGTTTCCCTTTGTGTGCTCGTGCAGAAACGGTCAGGGATACACTTGAGCATCTGAGGGAATTTTGCATAATGCATATAACGCGTTTGGACGGAGATTTCAGAAAGATACTTTTATTGTGAATTAGGATTAGCCGAATGGATAGGCTGCCATAATACACCAGTGCTGACTCCTTGAAATGTCAAACATTCGTAGTTACCAAGGGGGAAAATAAGAAAAGAAAAATGCACTTTGAATAGCTTTAGAAATAAATAATTTGCCCTCAGCATGTTCCAAAAATGCTTTCGACAAGATTTATTGAGTCAAATAGGAGAATGCAGTCCTGTAGCTGGAACCAAAATTGGTATTTCTACGATTTTATCGTACTACTAGGCAGGTCTGTATTACACTGGTGTAGTCAAGTGACAGCTAAGCTGCCAGAAGATGTGAACTGTAAAAAACATGAAACAACAAAGAATACAACAGCCTCAAATATTTTTTTTTCAAGGACCAAAAATACTTTAAAACACTGAAAAAAAATGCACGTTTAGGGGTCATAACCCTTTCTCCCATCCAAAAATAACCAGAAATGTTTTTGCTGTTGGCTGAAAAAGGTTTAGAACCCAAAACATTCCGTGTAAAGTATCTTTGTTCTATTTAAAAGTTGTGGTATTCATTTTTTTTTGTTTCGTTACAGTGTAGTGTAATCACTAGAAGCTGCTACTGAAAGAAATGATTTAGCCATGGGCATGCTTCTATTTTCTAAAAGAAGAACAATTGATCTTCATTATTTTATCATCATCAATGGATTTTAGCTGATTATGAATGTTTGTGTAAATTTTAATGTTAGAGCTTAACAATTCATTTTCCATGTCCACGACAAGAATGATAGAATCTGTACTGTATACAGTAGTATTCACTCAAACATAGGGTTGAACCAAATTAGAAATGGTAGATACTTTGATTGAAGTCCAGTTAGGCACACAGACTTGCTACGACAGGTTCCAAACAGAACATTCTGTATAGATATTTAAGGGAGGGAGTGGGTGGGATTTCAAGTTTCAATTAATGAATATGTATGTACCTAGATGCACATATTTGTGGGTCTGACAACCAAATACAATTAAGGGCTTGTTTACACATTGTTGTAATGGACAATATTTGTGACCCACCATGCCAAAACGATATTCCGTATGCCGAGACTAATTCAGGCCCTGAAATGTGAATTTAGTATTCATTTTATAACAAAATATTAAGAACATTCACATTTCCAACAGCATTATATGGATGTGAATCATGGACAATCACCAAAAAAAAAAAAAAAAAAAAAAAAACAATGAGAAGAAAATCAATGCATGTGAAATTAAATGCTACCGGACAATTCTCCGCATTCCCTGGACCGCAAAGGAAGCAAACCAAAATGTGACTGAGACCCTGGGCATTGGGGAGCCATATATCATCAAGATGATACAGGAACTAAAACTTCCTTTATTTTTGGACATATCAAGAGACATGGCATTCTTGAAAAATAAATATTTCTATAGGGTATTGTAGATGGTAAAAGAGGAAGAGGCAGACCCAGAAGAAGATGGACACAAGACATCAGCGAATGGATGAATAAGCCATTGACTGAATGTGGAAGGATGGATGGCGCAGGACAGAAGCTTGTTTCGGTTAGCAGTTAAGGAGGCCACGGAGGGATAAGCCGTGATGATGATGATGATGATGATGATGATGATGATGATGATGATGATGATGATGATGATGATGATGATGATAAGAAATATGAACTTTGGGTCTTTTCCAATGTACGAAATGGTATTCATTCCTTACCACAAATCTGAGAAATTAACCCCAAGTTTCATATTTGTGGCTGACGACAATTTACTTATTTTCAAGCACCTAGGTCATCCCGACATGATACCGCTTACTTTGAGACGGACGGTGGGTCACATTTTGTGTCTGTCCAAATTGTTCAAACACCCAAGAATTGATGTCATTTTTTTCGACACCATCATGCATCCACTTCAGAGCAGGGAAATTACCACTACGTACACATGTATATCCTTAAATTATTTTCTATTAACATTTTTAATTGAAACTCTGAAACGGGAGATTTTTAATTTAACCAAATTGGGTTGCTAAAAATAGATATGTATAAATGCCGATTAAATCTATAAAAGTAGCAGGTTTATGTATCTATACACATTTATTGATAATGTGATATTATGGCTTTCTATGTGCTCTCTCATGCAATGACATATTCACTTCTTTTCCAATTCTTTTTCTTTTATGATAATATAATATTATAACAATAACTGGATGGAAGGTGACGGGGCGATGTTGTTGACCTGTCAGACGAATAGCAATAAAATAAACATACATTGCAGAGAGGATTGATACATGTGGCCCCTCTACAGGAATCTGTGCATATCTATCGATCATTATGAAAATGTGACCCCTCGTCTCAAAACAGTATTAAGTCGGGATGACTAAGATGCTGAAAATTAAATTTGTAGCCAAAAATATCAGACTTGCGTTGAATTTAAAAACTTTATTGAGGAGAATGAATATCATATTTCAGGTTGCTGAATACCAATAATTCATAATTTTGTCCAGTTTACCTTAAATTTGACTTTTTAGCATCTGGTTCATCCCGACATAATACCGTTTTGAGACGTTGGGTCACAAATAATCATAATCATAACCATACTATGTATTTATATTGCGCCTCATGCAATTTTTAATTGCTTGTACATTGTCCATATGGGTATGTATTATTCAAATTATGTGTATGCTTTCTAATCAAATCCAAAATCAAATTATGTCTCGGTGTGTATGTTTATTCCTGTGTTAGTGTAAAATGTTTCATCATTTTGTGTTACTAGCGCTAGAAGATGTGGACTGTAAAAAGTAATAAACAAACAGGAATTTAACAGCGTCAAAAAAAAGAACAAAACACCAAACACGGAACGTTTCGGGCTCAAAACCCAAAAAAAAATGACAGAGATCTCTGTATCTGTCGTCAATCTGGAATATAGTAATGTATTTATGTCTTTACTGGTTTTTGTTTTTTTGTTTTTTTTTGTTGGCTGAAGAGGATTTTTGAGCCCGAAACGTTCCGTGTTTGGTATTTTGTTTTATTTTTGAAGCTGTTCTATTGATTTTTGTTTATGACTTTGATGATTTTGTAGGACCAAATTGAATGGAAACATCTCGTTTCCCCATGTTGTTATTGTCATTTTAAATGGTTTCATCATTGTGTATTTGAATACAAATTTCAGAATTGAAACGCGATTAAAGTTTTAGGCTCCATTGGATTTTATTGTCTAGACTATTTGTGACCCTTCGCCTCAAAACGTTATTAAGTCGGGTTGGTTAAGGTGTTGAAAATTGAATTTATAGCCAGAAATATCAGACATAGGGTACTAATGCCAACAAGTTACTTTTTTTTTTGGACCAGTTTAAAATTAAACTCGGCTTTTAAGCATCTGGTTCGTTCCGACATAATATCGTTTTGAGACGATGGGTCACATTTGTTTGAAAATTGCGATAACAAGAAAGAAAAAAAAAATCATTTTATTTTCTATGTCTAATATGTTGATGACCATCTCCGACCCAAGTTTTAAGTGTGTCACTTCGTATAGGCTATAGTGTAGGCACATCAATGTGTTGGTTTACCCTATGTCCTTGTGAGTTTAAAAGCGTGTATGTTTAAATTATTTCGTATATAATATAATCTACGTAGATAACATCTGAGATGTTGAAATGATGAATGAATGCAGAGTAAAACAAAACAAAACAAAACAAAACCAGTTATTTGCGCATATAAAGTTTTCTGTGATCTTTTGTGAAAGACACCAATGCCAAGAGCGAGGGTATTAGATAATGGTCGATTGGATTTGACACAGTGTACTTTATGATAGCCCAAATGTCCAATCTAAAGGCTAGCACGCAATTGTTACTATGTATTAAACACAACAGAAATCGAGGCATACCCCAGCCCATAGGGCACATAAAAGAAAAAAATAATTAGTTGTGAGATTTGCTCTAGGATTAACATTCTGATCAAAAATGGATATTTTCACCTTTATAGGATAGTGATATTCAGCTTGATGAAGTTCTATGGCTGCAATAGGGTTCAACAATCTTGACGTCACTTCCCTCGTAATGACGCATAGTAACTGGTTCTAAACTATCGGAACAAAGGCGGACGCCCTTATGAAATATTTCTCTGACAGCATAAAAGTGTAGGCTATCCAGAGGAGAACAACATTATAAATCTGATCATTTTTAGACTTTTATACATTTAGATCACATGACATGTGAAAAAGTTCTAGTCAGCATGAAGAATAAAAAGTGCCGATTTTCTTTGTTTAGAACCATGCTGCTGGTTGCTGGGCGGACGTGACATCAGATTATTGAACCCTATTTACAAGTTGGTTGCCATGGTTTCAAAACCAAATAAACAAAAAAAGCGAAGAGACTAATTAGAGAAAATCAATAATGATGAAGTAGAATTTGAGCACCGGTTTATTTACAATGACCAATAATTAATGGTGCGAAGGTTCACATAATTTATCAACAGACACGGAATTGAACTTGTACTTGGGATTTAAACTCTGCCACAAAAGGTCACAGTCAATCCTACCTTATTCTTCATGTTTTTTGGGGTTTTTAAAAAAATGTATTAAAGATACAATTTGTAATGGCTTCAAGCTTCATTCCAGACACTTTGCGCAATTTGGATGAATGACTTTCTGACGTGTGGAAATTATACTCAAAAGTCTTACACCACGAACCAAAAGCAGTCTATGAATAAAAGAAAAAATAAAGATAGGATAGAAGAAGAATGAAGGAAATTAACATTTAAATTGACCTTTTGACATTTTGTTGTCTCATTTATTGAGAAGAAGAAGAAGAAAAAAATTAAGCTGTTTCAGTTTGGTAAATGAAAGTAGTCCTTTCACTTTCACAGCCATTAGGCTCATGGAGCCAGAGTTTATTTCGGTTTCTATAGAGTGAAACGGACAATAACAATTACTTGCTACCCTTTGGATAGGACGCGAGTCTATCGCAAAGTACTTTCCACCAGATCTAACAGACCCAGCTACCCAATCACTGCTGGGTGGACAGAAAAGAATCTCGACTGCACCTGGAATCGATCTCGGTCCCTTTGAGTATGAAGCGCGTGCTCTACCAACTGAGCTATCAGGACCCCCGGAAAAAAGAAAGTCACAATATTTATTCCAAAAAATTCTCCATGTCCTAAAATGCTACTATTTTCTTCTGCAGCTACGAAACAAGAAATTCAGAACTTTAAATCTAAATATTTCAAAAACCTGGAAGCAGGCACTGGTGTATGCATGATAAAAATCTGAAAAAGTAGGTATGAAAACGTGCCAAAAACAGATAGGAAAAGATTGTGGCAGTTGTGAGTGATTTTTTATTTTTTTTTAAATTCTGGTTTGTCTAACACTATCATATACACTTTCAGATTTAGATGAATCTTTTGGCTAGACGACTCCGCGACGATCCCCCCCCCCCCCCCCCCCCCCACTCTTTTATTAGTAATTTAAAATTTGTAGTCATCAAAAAGAGGCATGGAAAGCGATTCTGCATCCACTCTGTTTGAGCGTAGCCATCGTTAACTTATACCCTGACACTAAAACTATAGATCAATTTACTCTCAAAAGAGTTAAAATGACACTTCATAATCCTTAGAATTAATTATTTACTCTGCCTGGCATCAACTTTCATTTTCAATGTTTTCATGACTTAGAGATGCTTACAAACCTCTGAAATTGAATTTTTAAAATCGTAGTACAGTTGGCAGGCGTGGACTAGATAGTTCTCATTTTTATTTCAAACTTTTCCTTTATCTTTTCTTAATTAGATAATTTATTGAATCATCATCTTTGCTCAAACAGTCAAACTGCAAGCAACTGCTATCCTATCAGTAGCAAAGCTTCCAAAAGTGTTCCTACATAAAATGATGTATTTCCCATATTGCTTGAAATGTCCTCTTTATTATTCTATCTACGTGGATGTTCTCACATGTGTAGTTGCTATTGCTATGTGTGTGTTTTGTGTATGTGCTGCAGGTAAATTATGATCTTTTTCAACCTTACTATAATAATTTGATAAATTTGAGCTGTTTACTGCGCTACTTCTTTATAATAAATTGATGCAATGCAAATCGATGTTTCAATTGACTCTTGATTTATTTACTTTATGTAAAATTCTGATAGAGAAAGAGTCTAGTCGTGTCAGAGCAGCCAATGGCGGAAAGTTGTCAGTGTCATTGCACCTGGGATCAAGTTGTGCGGCTATGCGGTATGACACTCGCATTCGGATCGGAAGGTCCTGGGTTCGAGCCTTGCTCGGCGCATAGTCGAGCCCTTAGAAAAGGCTCTTTACTCACATTCTCTAACCGTACTCTGGTGTAAAATGAGTAACTGGTCGTGAACAGTGTTGTCCCTGTTGGAAAAAAGTGTAATATTGCCTAACAGGCGTCATATCCCATTCTACGTTACAGTTGGTCAGTGACCCCTTGTAAAGCGCGTTGAGCACGTTTAGTGGATATCGCGCTATATAAAAAAGATCAATACGAATCCTTTTGCTAGTGAAGTGAGGGCTCTACCAAATGAGCAATTGGACACCCCCCCCCCCCCCCACCCCCACATGGTCAACGACTCCATCTAAACACTGATAAAACTAAGTCATCCCAATCCAGGACAAGTACAGAAAGACATATTGAATAGGAATAATATTATAGATTTAAAGAAATAGAATAGACAGTTAAAGTGATCCTGGTTGCCAGAACCATTTTGAAAAATAAAAAAAAGCCAAATAAGTTATAAAGAAATACAAAGTGGTCAGATAGATGTGTCTATGCCAAGTTTTTAAAATTTGATTCAGACATCTCTTCTTCTGCCAAAATACGAATTTGCCAAAATACAAAATAAGTAGAAACATATCTTTCATTTCTTATCTCTTTGCCATGGATGGATAATGGTGTCTCTTGCCAGCGTGAGAGTGAAAATAAGTATATTTTCTGTTATCAGTGTAATCTGTTCAGTTTATTAAATGTTAAATGAATGAAGTGATTTTTTTTTTTTAAAGAATATTAAATGAGCTGATTATTCCATTGAGAGAACAAAGAAGCATCACTTCCACATTCAGCCTTCTGTAAGGAGTGGCAAACATCCTTTATTTTGATATCTGTACCTGGCACACACAATTCTATCTTTTCAACACAAATAATAAACAAACCCCCCTTAAAAGCAAAAATCAAACCAATTTTTTAAAATTCAGTAATTCATTTAATTAAATTGATTTTAAAAAACATGTTGATATATAATGATCTAGATTCATGTTTAACATTTGAATAACAATAACAATTCAATGGTGTATAAACAGTCTTATATAATGAATGACTATAAACGCTGCTGTTGTTATGATGACGATAATGATGTTTGCGTGGAATTTGTGTAAAATAATAATGAATGACATTCCATAACACTCCGATCATTTTAGCACATCTACACATCTAATTCTCATATCAGTACTTTTAAAATCAAAACAAAACAATCTTGCCCAGATTAAGTAAAAGATTTGAACACAAATTTGCCCAAATTAAAAATTGAAAAAGAAAACTGAGCTTTTATATGGCGCAATATCCACTAAATGTGCCAGAAGCGCTTTACAAAGGGTCCCTGACCAACAGCAACACGTAACATATAGAATGAGACTTGACGCCTGTTCGGCGATATTACAATTTCTTTCAACAGAGATAACGGGTTCTCATTTTACACCCGAGTACGGTGAGAGAATGTGAGTAAAGAGCCTTTTCCAGGGACTCAACTATGTGCCGAGCAAGGCTCAAACCCAGGACCTTCCGATCCAAAAGCAAGTGTCATACCACAAGACCACATAACCACACTTATTGATACAAGGATACCTTAATGGTGATGAAACTCGTGCATTCTTCAGCCGAACCAAAAATCACAACATTCTGTAACATCCGTACACACCATCGATCTTTGATAATTGAATGCAAAATGGTTGGAACAAAAAAAAAACTACCATTAACATCAATTTAATCATTATTTTTAAAAACGGTTTTATGACGCTTGCCACACTTTTCGGTCCTTTCAGCACCAGGCTATAATCATCAATGATAACCATAAAAATTGATAAAACTTTACAGAAAAAATCAAAATGTACGATAGTCAAAACTTTGCACAAAAAATTGGAGAAGTCACAAAACTATTTGGCAATGTGATAAATGCAGTTGCTGACGGGTGCTCAAAAATCAGATAATCAAGTCATGGATACTCAACCTATGACAAACAATCAGAAAAAGTAAGCATGAAATACAGACCTTCCAACCAACCTAAAACATTTGGAAAGATTTATCATATTTTCCCCCCAATATTTCAGCAAATTTTCTCAAATCCTCCCCCCATCATAGTTTTAACACAAATGTCAAAATTAGCATTCACTGAATTCATGGAGACTTATCAAGATAGTAAAGGGAAGATAAATCCTGCAATTCCTATGACAATCATCTGTCTGGCTTCTCAGATTCTCATCTAGGCGGTAGAGAAGATATTTAATGACCCTCAACTATAACATTTTTTTTGTGTGACAAGCCCTGATTTTTTGCATTTATCATATTTTGGACTTCAAATTGTATTAAAATATGAAAAATCACACTGGTTTGCAAGCCTGGAAATAGTGTTAGACAAAGCAGAAAGAAAAATTCAAGAAAAAAAAACCCAAACCATCCCCAAAAATGTTAACCGGCCTCAGCTGAAGCAGACTGATGTGTTTTTTTTCTTGTATTTTTATCTCTTTGGGCAGTGTTTTTTAAAATTTATTTTTATCTCTGCTTTGTCGCACTATTTCATACACACCTTTTTTAGATTTATATCTTACACCAGCTCCCTAATTTGTCAATATACTATGACAAGCACAGGCACATACACACACAAACGTACGCAAGTGTACACACATATATGCTCCAAAATATTCACATGCTAACTGATCACCACCACATTCACACGCTGTGACATTACACGGATTGTGGATTGTTTTTTTTTGTTTGTTTGTTGCTTTAGGTCTCTTCCAACACAATTGAGGTTATATGAGAGACCGCTGAAACAAAAAAACAAGCAATCTAACAAAAATAGTACAAATGTAAATCAAAATCATAACCTAAAGATATCATAAGCTAAATTATAAATAACCAAGAACAAACAGGCAGAGGATTTACAGGAAAAAAAAATATCCCCTGTCAAAAATACAATCACAAACCAAAGAAGCAGGATAGGCTAGTAAAGAGAAGAAGAAACGACATCACTATCGGATCGTACACCCATGCGAACATCATAGGTATATGATTCAAGGGTGATGCTCCCATCCAACCACCCGCTGGATTGTGGATTGAGTTAAGAATCATCATCATCATCCGCTTTATGCTTCTTCTTTTTCTTTTTCTTCTTTTCTGATACTGCCTCTTCAACCTGGAATAAGAAAATAAAAATTAAAAAAGGTTATCGATGCATTCTATACAAAACAATGAAAATGTTGCTGTTTGAAGCTTGAAGAAATAAATAACAAAGGGAAACAGAAGGGAAGCTTCAATTTAATCACAAATCAGCTGTCACAAACTAAAATTTCGTTATACAAATAGCTAAAATTAAATTACAAAGCCACATGTGACTTTCCAAATCATGGAAAATAATACTTTATTTATCAAAATCAGAAAATAAAGAAAAAAGGTTATGGATTTTGAAAGTTTCAAAGAAACCTCATTTTTAAACACTACTGACATCCAGGTATTCCACATAGGAATAAAAATATACCAACAACAATGCAACAATGTTCAAAGTCCATTAGGGGTTAATTATCTTGTCCAACCCCCCCCCCCCCCCCCCCTCCCAAAGAAAAATAAAGGAATAAATGTTTTTAAAAAGAAGAGAAAGTGAATAAGTACTTGAAAAAAGGACTTGAACATAGAATAATGCCAGGTCAAAATGTGAAGTCTTATCTATTTGACTACCTCAGCCCCCCCTCCCCTCCCCCTCAAATCTCATCTTACCTCCTCATCAGAATCTTGCTTCTTCTTTTTCTTCTTCTTCTTCTTGGTCGAATCCGAAGGAGTTTCCACGACAGATTTGTCTTCCTCTTCACTGGATCTCGCTTCAAGTTTGCGTTTGGAGGACCTGAATCATCAACGAAAAATAAAATAAATTAATTAATAAATCAATTATATATTATTCATGAAATGGAAAGAATAAAAGACTATCTGTGGTAAAAACAAAATACTTTCTTCATAAAAAGGACAAAAGGGAAGAAAGTAAATACAGAACCCTTTGATTTGATTTCAAAGTTTGAAATAAACTGCCCCGACTGGCTAATGCAACAACAACAAATAATTTTTTATTTTTTTATTTTAAGAATCAGGATTTCAAAGAGAAAAAATCTGAATGGACCTTAACTACAATGGATTGTAACCTCATTTATATGAACTCTAAAATGATTTAGAATTGTTCTCATTTAGCAAATAACAATTTCTGAGTCGGGACAAAAATGTTCTCACCAATCTAAGGGGTCCCCGGCAAACAACAACATTGAATACGACATGATAACAAGGTTTTCTACAATGACAATGACATTACCTACAAAGTACCCATATTATACCTGAGCTAAGGCCATGGTGGAACTCGCACCATGACATACAAGATAGATGCCTAACGAAATGTCACTCCCGAAAGCTACAGTTGCTGTGAGGTTCTTATACTCATAAATACAGTTCTCATTAACCCCCCCCCCCCCCCCCCCTAAAAATTTGGTAAGAAAATCTGAATTTTGGGGTAAAACCCAAATTGGGTCAAAATTGGCTCTCAAAAAATCTGATAATACTGATATAATATTTTTTGTTAATAACACCAAAAATTTATTTTAAAAATTATATACAAAATGAATTCTAAACCCTGATATGAAAAAAGTGATTTAATGCAAAAGTGACCATCAAACAGTCGATATCAAATCTTAAGGATAATTTTCTGCATTATAATAAATGTCCAGCTATGGGTCATTTTCTCACCTTTGAGTTTGAGCAAAAGAGTTTTCCCAAAAAGACCCACAATAGTTCTAATTCTAAATTGCTCCACAGTAAAAAATCAAGACATTTGTGCAAAGTTGAAACTTTTACAGGAGACTTTTTATAACACTGCAGACATCTCATTTTCTTCTATACAGGGTTGCCAAATCAGGGAACAAAAATTTACTGAACTTGAGTGCAAACACCAACTGACACCTATATGAATACTGGACTCCTGTAAACAGGCAGAGTGTACTTATTTTTCAATGGGGCAAGTGGGATTTTACCTTAACAGGCTTGTATCGTGGTGCTCACTAGCAATCTAATTGGCTCATCTTCCATAAGCGTTTGACTTTCGCTTGCCCAGTGATTGGAAAATGTACGGACATTTTTCAACTTACTGAATTATGTAAATATACGGAAAATCGGCAATCCCATATATAAACTTAATAATAAAAACAAATTCAGTACAATCTTGGAAAAGCCCAATAGCACAGAGTGATGAGTATTCAACTTTACAGATACACATGCACAAACACACACATTGATAAACTTACTTCTTCTTCTTCTTTGGTGTTTCTGGCTCTGGTTCTGGTTCTGACTCAATTTCAGTTTTAATGTTGTCAGCGTTAACTTTCTTCTTCTTCTTTTCTGAGCTAGAAACCCTGAATCAAAAACAATAATAAATAAATAAACAGTTAATTTTTTTAAATGCTTAAAATTTAGATATGTAATCCCAGTCAATAAAATAAAACAATAAGAAAAAATATTCTTTTTTAAATCTCAAAATTTAAATATATAAATTCAATGTCAAATAAAACAGAACAATAAGGAAAAAAAAATATAAGATAACGATGATCAAGCATCTGAAGACCCAATTTTGACTCTGAAGTCTACATACAAGATTTGTGAAACCATGTTTTTAAAAATTTTGGGTGGATCAGACCTCTGATGACATTCACTCCGCCTAAAATTAAATAAAACGTGACGTGCAAAGTTCGTATGAAGACTGCAGAGGTTTTAAAAGTTTTTGCTAAGACTGGGGTCATTTAAATTGATTAATATTTGAAGAATGGGTTTTCTGGAAAAAAAATTTAAATACTTGATTTCCCCCGAGTAAGGCTGAAATTGGTTAAAAGTCCACTCACTTTTTCTTCTTTGCAGGTGCCTCTGACTCTGAATCCGGTTCTGAAGCAGGCTCAGTTTTAACCTCTGTCTTGTCCTTCCCTGACACACTGGACAAATAAATTATAAAAACAATGAATTATTTTAACGACTCAAACCAAACAAAGAATGCACAGGTGTCACAATAATAAACAAAAATGAATATACACAGCTTCCAAAAGAAAACAAAATACCAAACAAGGAATCTTCAGCCAGCAACAAAAAACAAGTAAGCCATAAATACATTACTTAAAACCTAAGATAGATTGCCGTGTTTGGCATTTTGTTCTCTTTAGAAGCTGTAACATTCAGTTTTGTTTATTACTTTTACAGTCCACAGATTCTAGCAGCTTAAAATTACTTTGACAGACGTCAACCAGCAGTTGAGCTTACAAGAAAAACTGTCAAGTCTTGGTCAAAATATTGAAAAACAAACAACAAAAATTCAGAAAAAATTAAATAAACAAACAAAAATTAAACCTAGATCAAAGAGATATGACTTTTCTTAGAGGACATCGCCAAAGGCATCATTGCTGGTGAGAGCCCCTGGGGCGTAGGTTGTCTCATAAAATCAAGACCAAAGTGTTACTTTCAACTCAAACCATAATCTTAAAGTGACTAACAATCATAACCTGCGAGTCTATCCATGGGTGCTAATGATGGATAAATAATGACGAAGATGATGACTGTTATATTTTTAGTCGTGTTAACCCAACAAACATCATAATAGTCTAAATGCCCTTACTTGAAATCCTCAATGCTCTCATTCCAATTTTTGGGTGTCTTATCATTAGGCTTTCCATACTTGTCCAGCAAACCTTTCTTGATCATCAATTTCTTGTGCGAGGCCTGAAATAGGTTTTGGTTGAAAAATAATGAACAAGAATATGAAACTGATTTAGATCTTGAACCACTACAACAAAGAAAGCATGGCAAAGTGACAATATTTCCCAAAGGCCTAAACGATCAAGTGAAATTAACCCTCTGTGATAATCAACAAAATAAGAGGAAGCTATTCAAGTTTATGGTTCCCCACTTGCACTCGCATACCATCAGCATTAAGACAGTGGAATAGTTTCATATTTCCAATGAAAGAAAAATATTGTGGTCTGTGGAACTTATTCCCCTATTTCAGCTGTTAGAATCTCATGACCAGTAATGAATGATGAAATCACCTTGGGTCCCAGGCCCCACTTCCTTGGGTATGTATCCCTCTCCATGATGACTCGCTTCAATTTGGCAACAACTCCGTGGTCACAACCAGACATGACGGCTGTGGTCATCTTGGCTATGGCTATTTAAATAAATAAATCAATCAATCAATCAGCGATGATAATGGCAATTTGTCAAAAAGGAAGAAAATGTCCGGTCCATCAGTCAAACTCAAAACAAATTTATAACATAAAATATCATGGTTTCGTATATCATATTACTACTTCTAGTGTATATCCATTCTTAATAGTAGAGATATATCTTACTTTATGTAATTTTTTTATGAATTGTCCTTTCCTTCAAACGATTAAAAAAAAAATACCTTCTATTCAAGAGATTTAAAATTAATTTTTGATCAAAAGGCCTGACAGTATTTGTTTTTACTTGTTTTATCTTTCTTTGTTACTGTAGCCCAGTGATTACAACCAAACAATAAAAGAAAACAAAACAAAAACTGAAACCCCCCTCCTCCCCCCAAAAAAACTCAACTCAAACCAACCAGATCAACAAAAAAAACAACGAAAGTAAGTCTGTCTAAGACAAAAAAAAAGTCCATTTAAATAAATAGCAGGTCTGGGATATTACAATTCAAAAAAAAATCAAAAAATCTTACCAAGTGCAATGGCCTCTCCTTTACTAGTGAGGATGACGATTTCCTGGTCAATCTCTATACCGTCTTCATAACGAAGGACACCAGGAAGTAAAACTTGAGCACCGTGGCAGATGGCGTTCACCTGGATTATTTAAAATAACACAAATATTAAAAGGGACGAAAACATAAATTGCAACACTGGAAACAGCACAAAACCATAAAACAGTGGTTTTATGTACTTCGAAGGTAACCGTACCAACTTTTTATAAAATAAAATTTCGGGAAATTCTTGAGATTTAAATGAAGATGTAATTTTTTCTAGAATAGTAAAATACTATCTAAAGATTAGGAAAATAGCTGGAAATGAGAAGAAATCAAGAGTGAAAACAAATATCAGGAAATTCAAAATAAAATAGGGCATTACAAAGCTTATAGAATAATTGAAAATGACTTTAGACCTTGCTAACCCTGCCTTGTTCAGGATTGGAATATGACCAAAGGAGAGGTGTACAGACAATGAAACCACTAAAATTACAGACAAGGAAATAAAATAAAAATAAAATATAAAATCAAATATCATTTCAATCTTTAACTTACTAAACGAAAGCTAAAACAAGCGTTAACTTCCAACAAACAACTTTAACAAAACCGCAATTGACAAACTATTTACCGCTGTATCCTTAACGATAATACGCTTGTGTCCAGTTAGGAGAGCCTCAAGGGGTTTGATACAACGCCTGAGGTAAGACTCGTCTCTCTGGTTGTCGTAAACCCATTGAGCATCCAATAAATCATGCATTGTACACATACTGTCCTGATTTGGGAAAAATTAAATGAAATGTTAATAAAACAAACTAGATCAGGAAAATTTTGGATTCTTTTTTTTTTTTTTTCATATAGACAAAATTAATATATACAATATCATAGATGCCAACTTTTCAAAGAATTAAAACGGGACATCCTAAATAAACCGAATGTGCACCATCGTCACGACCCAAAATGGAAGAATGTTTGGTCTACTATTACTTATAATCTAGATCTATAATCGCCATTTGTCTATTCCTTGCTTCAACTCTCTTGAGTTCACATGCATGGAAAATTGAACAAATTTGTTCGATTTTCAATGACGGTGAACTAGAGTTAAATTACAAGTAAAAAAAAAAAAATCATAATCCTGGGACCTGCCAGGGTCATTTCCTTACTTACAAACAGTTTAACTCCTTAAAAAAAAAATTTTCCCCCTCTTTTTTTCTCAAGATTGCCAAATCTGGACAGTACTGATTTTATCAGGAACTCGGCCGCTATGTTACATCATATAATTACAATATCTAAAAACAGCTTTCAAATCTCCACTAGCTTAAAAACAGTAATATAATTAGTTTAATTAACAAAATAAATATAATATTGATATTGGAAAAGTTTATTCTGATGATGAGAAAGAAACAAACAAAATCAGTACACTGTAATGAAAAAAAAATAAATTAAATTTTAAGGTAAAAAAAAAGCAACATTAAATGCAAATTCTAAATACAGGCTCTTGCCAGTGACGGGTGTTAAATTCTAAACTTTGGAACAAAAAACATCTCTCAGGGTTGCCAATTCAGTAGGCAAAAAATTACTGAAGCCCCTTTCTGAGTGCTGAACTCCAGTAAAAAGTTGTTTTTTTCCCCAGTTTACCAGGTGACTGAAAAATATACTGAGGGTTTTATAACATACTGAATTCCGTGAATAAATGGAAAATTAACAACCTTGATCTCTATTTTTTCCATTAAGTTTGGTAATCTGATCATCCAGACATATTTATTTGGGAGAGGTTATGGCCTGATAACTGACAGTAGACTATCATTAAATCTATCAGTTTTCTAACTAGAGTCACATCTCTCCAATCCAAACACCTCCATTTCCAGCAGTTTGTCCGGATTACGGAAACATCCGGAGAGTGGAATCAGTCCTTAAAGTGTGAAAATAAAGAGAAAAAAAAAGGTCCCCAGGCAACATGTTTGGATAATGGAGCTGCGGATTAGAGAGGTATGACTGTATCTAGAAAATGCAAAGTAAAAAAAAAAAATCACATAATTCACTAATGAAGACTTGTAACCAATTAGATGGATGAAATGAGAGTCAGACAAACAAAACAACATTTATTCTAATCACCTTTTCACTCTGTATGCCAGATCGAACTCTTCTGAGCTCCCTCATGTGACCTCCGACACCGAGGAAAAGGCCAAGGTGAACACACATGGTTCTAATGTACGTGCCAGCCTGACAGCTCACCCAAAACACGCCTGAGTGAAATGACAGAAACACACGTTTATTCTTTCAACGCCAGAAAACAAAGTGAAAAATTCAATAGTGAATAAAACAAAAGGAGATTTTAATGCTTGTCACGTCTCACGATGAACGGTTAAAAGCATATTTTATATTTTTTTAAAAACGAATCAAACATAGTGACTTGAAGAAACTTCACATAAAATAAATACACCATGTATGTTACTATCAACTTATTTCAAATCATCAAAGCAGTCTAAATTATTATTATTAGCCAGTATAAAAATGACAAACATCAAGACAAGTGAAAATAATTATGCAGTAACAAAAGAAAGGAAACCCTTTCACGACATGATAGTTAAATTGAACATTTTCAAAAGGGGATATAATTAAAATATATATTTCAAGATGTAAAACTAAATTTCAATGAAATTATTTAGTTCATCATATGGTTAAAATTTGGAATAGCATCAAATTTGAAACAAAAAATGCTAGTTCTGTTGACCAATTTAAGAAATTGATAGACAAATTACCTTGAATTCATTAAGATGGGAATACAATTAATGTTTGACATTATTAAAAACAAAATGTGATTTATTAAGATTGTTCCAAAATATTATCATGGATAAGGCATTGGAAGGCTAAACCATCCTAGTTAGCTATTTAGAAGATAAGATGGGATATTATTGGATTTAATTACAAGGAACAAAAAGAGCATTTTAAAAAAAGGCCTCAACTCACCCAAACCTGAATCCTTGGCATAGTCCAACAATTTGATTTCATAAGCTGTACGGATTCGAAGTTCTCGCTTGACAGCCGATATCAAAGGAGGCCTCTGAAACATCGCTCCCGTCATGCTCTCTAGAGTCTACACAAGATGGAACAATTGACAAGGAGGGGGAAATGAAATAAACTGAAATGACTAAAGGAATATTAAAAAAACAAAACAAAAGCAAGCTCATATCACGATAAAAATTTATTTTTAAAAATAAAATGAAAAATAACTGTAAAATATTAAATGAATAAACAAGAATATTAGGAATTTCGAATGTATGCTTAGTGAAATAACAAAACAAAAATTAAAAAAAAAAAAAAAAAAGATAAAAAGAATACATTTGAGAGCTGGGGGTGGGGGAGAAGTTCAAGTAGAGAACAAAATAATTTCAAGAGAAAAAATCTGTTCCACCCCAATGCAGAGTTCCTACAATTAAATCTACTCATTACAAGTTAAGGTGCAATGACGTCTTGAACAGAACTCTATTTCTCCTAAAAACGTTATCTTTACCAATCTTCCTCTAAACTAATTGGCAGAAAAAATCCAAAGGGTGGAAAGGGATACAATAATAAATTAAAAAATAATAATAAATATAAAGCCTCAAAATAATTGTAAATATGGAATAAACCTGTAGTATAATTGGCAGGGCTGGCAACTGTGTTCAACATAATATAATGTTGGAGAATTGGTGGCATCTTTTCAAATAGCTCTACCACTATGGTCCAAAAATTTCAGTACGTTTTGGACTATGACTTATAAAATGAATCTAGATTGAGACTGTAAAGTAATGACAAACCAACCAGTCCAAAAAATGTATACAAATGGCAAACTGGTCCCAAAAGTGTATAGTAATGGCAAAGCGCTCTTGTGTGAGTTCAAGACTTAAAATTCCCCCCCCCCCCCCTCGGAATGCCAAATTGGGACAACTGGCTGCCATGCGGTGGAATCATAATATTTTATGTTATTGTCCTAAAATATGAAAACTGATTTAACAAAAACCGAAACAAAAGAAGATGACAACATACTTGAACCACTTTTGACTTTTCCACATCGGACTTGTGCAGTTCGAAGATGCAGACGTACTCTTTACCAGCACCCTGTTGAGATTTCACCAATCGAGTGGCCCGCTCAATGCAGACAATGAGACACCCCGTGACCTTTGGGTCAAGGGTCCCGCTGTGACCTGTTTTGTCAACCCTCAAGATCCTCTTGATCCAAGAAACGACTTCATGAGACGACGGATTGGAAGGTTTGTCCAGATTGATGAAGCCAGCACTGAAATTATATTTGGAATTTGTGACCAATTGCGTCCGAACAGTATTATGTAAGGATGAGCTGGGTACATAAAATTGACTTTTCACGTATCAGCTAAAAAAATACCATCAGTGAGGAGAACTAATTTTGTCCCTTAAACTAAAAAAATTGGAACACGTTGACCTCAAGTTAAATTAAGAAATTAAGGAGTAGGCACTGATGTAAGATAAAGAACTGAACAAGTGTGTATGAAAGGTGCCAGACAAAGCAAGAAAGAAATATACAAGAAAAAAAAATCAACATCCAAACATGTTTTAAAAACAGAAAATATTACAGACCATAACGGAGCGATGATTTACAAACAAATAAAAAATATTACCTCCAAAATCTAACACTATCATACATTTGACTATTTCCCTCTCAGAAGGACTCCGGTCAGGGCCAGGACAAAGCTAAGTAATCCCATTCCGAGGAAAAGAAACAGAAAGCAACCCGGAAAACATATAGCAGGATGGAAGACACAGTAAATGAGGAATAGGAGGGAATTCCTCTTCTGACTCCAAAATAGCGAATTTCTGCAGATGGATCTGAGGAAGACCATCAGCACAGAGGAATTTAACTAATGTGCTGACAAACTAATTAACTAAGTGTGAAAAAAATGATGACAGATAATCATACCTCAGGTGATCTTTCATTGCTCTTCTTAAAGGAGAACATCCTGAGGGCAGAGGTGTGTAGTGACTGGTCCGCAGATTCAGCTTATCAAAATTCTGGATTAATAAAAAAACAAAAAACAAACACACGCAAAATGGTTGGCATCACTCAGCAACATTGTTGTTGTTTTCAGACTGCTCACTAAAATATCTATATATTATATCAATCAGACCATAAGCTTTAAAGGTTGCACATAGTTTTGTCTGTTGATAAGCTTCATCAAGCGAGTATTTTACTGAAACAGCATCCTTGTAAATAAATAAAAAAGTACTTAGGAGCTAGATTTAGCGAGAAATCTTTTTACTGTGTGAATTGAACTGACTGTTAATTATATCTAAAATGAAAAAAAGTAACTTAAGACTCATCTAAGAAAAAAAAATGTTTTTTAAAATTGAGATTCCGAAAAATCAGAAAGTGACAAATTGGGAAGCAGACACTGGTGTAAGATAAAATTCTGAAAAGGTGTGAATGAACAATTGCCAGACAAAATGGAGGGAAAAATACATGAGAACACAAGCCGAAAATATCAGAATACCTAAAATAATTTTTCCTTGTATTTTTCTTCCTGTATTGTCTGGCACTGTTTTATATGCGCATGTGAATTAAGGATTAGACCAATCAGCAGCTAGGACCTTGGAAGTTTAATGGTTAAAACATACCTGCCCTGCTGTCATAAAAAGCAAAACAGCTGGATAATTTCTACTCCTCTTTTGGATATTTCTTAACGTTGATACTCAGTTAAACATAATCATCGTCAACTCATGGTCAGTGTCAGGCTGAGCATAGCCATCGTTAACTTATAGCCTGACACTAGTGAGTTGCCATTAGTAGAGCTAAAGGAAACAAGTGATTCCATTGGTTGAACTATTGAATACAACTCACAATTTGTTATCTTTTGTGGCCAAAGACTTGTCTTTCGACGTCAATTTTTGGCCAGTGTCAGGCTATAAGTTAATGATGGCTACGGGCTGAGCCAGTCAGTTTAATTTATTTGAGAAAGATAAAAAAAAAAAACAATGCCCAACAATACATATAAATGCATTCCCATTCCTCACCTTCAAAAGTAATGGCCATTGAGATGTATTCAATTTGGAAACTTTATTAGATGGGGCAATGACAAAAGACTCTGAATTTTGAATTTCCTGGAAAGGGAAAGAAAATAAAACAATAATTTAATATGACAATCCAAATCAAGAAAAAAACACTTGAGATCCATACTAAAAAAATAACAAAACGAAGTGACCATTTCTACGAATTCTCAGGAAAATAAACTTGAACTCTATTTCTCTGAATGGTTTCCGTTCCATTTTCAAGAGTTTTTTGGTTATTTGCGAGAGTGTCTGTGTAAATGATGAATGTGTATGCATTTTTTTTTGGGGGGGGGGGGGGGGGGGGGGGTGCGGTGCGCGGGTGGTTATTTTACCAGTGCCTAGATGCTCTGTCTTTTATTCCCAACTTCCTGTTAGACTTCTATCTTGAGTTTGTGCTATCCTGTCTTTCAACCTATGTTCCCGCCTTGAGACCTTGGCTTTGTTATTTAATTTCACTTCTGTTCCCTCTTTGATAGTGCAAAAGTGAATGCACCATTGAGTATTCGCGATAGCACAACTTTTTAATAAAATCTGTCTTTGTCAACAATGTGACTAAAAATCACTAGCTTGATGATTCGTGAGAATTCCCTGTCCACTCTGTTTGAACATTTACTTTGGCATCGACATTGCATCCGTAACTAGCTGATCATTCAGAGAAATAGAGTTCAAGTTTATTTTCCACAGCATTCGAAGAAATACAGCCGACCAAAACAAAACTAGAACATTTATAAACATAATGCAATATCCACTCAAAAGTGCCTTACAAGGCAAGGGGTGTGTGTGTGTCTCTCTGTTCGCTGAATGTAAGGTGTTAGTTGAGTATGTTCCTCTCCTTACGTCCAGTACCACTAAAAGCAGTCACGAGAGAGATGATGATGATTGGGCTTGGGTGAGAATAGCGAGAAAGTGCCACTACCTCTATTCTCATCAAGGATGAGAATAGTCACTCCGTACATGAATGAAGGATGATGCATAATACCTGTTGTTAATGTTAGGCGGAAAGGTATACATTTTAGAGACAACGCTGTTAACGGCCAGGTACTCATTTTACATCCAATTACGTTGAGAGAATGTTAGAGCCCTTTCCAAGGACCCAACTATGCAACCAACTCGGGACTCGAACCATGGTACTTCCTATCCGAAGGCGAGTGTCGTCATACATAATAGTAGTTAGTGGCATGTTTACCTCTCCATCTCCCAATTGCTGGACATGCCTAATTGTCACATTATAATTGAACCCTTTGCCTTTTTGGATAGGCCTATTTCATGAACGGAGTGTCTACATACACGGTAGCTTTAGGCAGTTTAGTGAGCAGCAGCAGTGGGCCGTGGGAGTCAAATTGTGACCCAACTCGCCCATAGGAAAGTTACGACTGGAAATTGCAGTTCGCTTTTACTAAGTTTTAGGGGAGTTCAATTAGAGATGCATAACTTCGTTATAAAGAGGAATATCACAGATATCTTGGTATCATTATTTTCGCTACCAACCGGGCACCTAGCCTCAGGATCTACGTAGGCCTACACGGTAACAGTAACATACATGGTAACCTTGAATCTCACCTCTAATGGATTATATTGTATTGTTTGATTTTTTAAAATAACACACACACACACACATACAGAGCGAGGTCCATCCATTGCTTGTATTGTAGCGGCAAACCAGTTACCGGAGTTACCGTGTACGTAGATCCTGATGCCCGGTTACCGTGTACGAAGACACTCATGAAATTGGAGAAAACAAAAAAAAATAACAAAACACCAGCGATATCTCAATTTTTAAAAAGCCAAGTCATGGTTTTAGTTTTAGTTTAGCCCCTGCAACTCACACACACTCACAAACTACGACTCTACTTCTACTTTTACAAAGAAAGACTGGGTAGCCTTGGCCTTGGATTTGGTATTGGCATTGGTAGCCGCATACGGAAGTTTGTGCAAGTGCGGTGACTTACCTCAACTTCAGAGTCTTTTAGCTTGCTCTTTGACTTTTTCGAAGGACCTGAAAAATAATTACAAAAGTAAAATAAAACCATTAATTCGTCACGAAACACACATCAATATCGATAACAGGTTTTCTGGCCAACTGAGAATCAAAACAAACAGGGACGAACCTCGTGTTTAGAGAATTCGCACAATGATGTAAATGTAACAAATCAAGCCATACTCCATTGCATATAAGGTTAAAAAACAACAGGATTAATCAAAACCAGACATAAAATAACTTGCATAAAGAACTTTTGCATACTTTCCGTCATTTTGATGATAATTGTTATTTGTTTATGAATTGTTTTCCCTCGCCGCCATATAATTTATTTTTGTCTACACGTGCGTACGGAAAACGAAAGTAAGCCGTCGACTTCGTGTTGTAGGATTTTAGTCGTTCTAAAATTATTCATTCACTCGGTTATCCATACATTCGCATAATATTATCACAAAGTACGACAATAATTGTGACCTTTAAATTGGTCTGAACAGCATTAACAAAATAAGACACGCTCTGATAGTAATAATACTACTGGGCCGGAAATCATTGCTAACTCATCTGTTATAAGAGCCTACGCATTCCTTTAATTTCTCTATATCAGTTCCAACTCTGAAAAGGGTGAATGATATAACACTTAAAATGGCCAAAGACGGGCCACCAAAATGCTTTCTTGAAATTTATTATTGAGCATAAGAGGAAGATAAAATTATGTATTTAAATCTCGCTAGCCTTAAAAATCGCCTGCGAAACCAATCGGCCCATGGAGCCGGAGTTTATCCTGGTTTCAACTGCGCGAAACGCTGGTCTATCGCAAAGTACTTTCCACCAAGTCTAACAGAGCTAGTTACTTAATCACAGCTGGGTGAACATCGGTCTCAAAAAGCACACCTCACCTTGGATTGATCTCGGTCCCTTTATGTTTAAAACCAGTGCTTTACCAACTGTGCTATCGAGCTATCGGTGCCCCCCCCCTCACACACACACACACACACACACACACACACACACCCTCTCTAGCCTTTGGTATCGTAGACACATCAAAATGTTATTTATTTTAACGTAACATTCAACAAAGGAGAATTTATGAAACTAGATTCAATAAAGATATGAGACAGAAATTCCTCACAAATTGACATAGAAAGATAAATGTTCTGAAACAAAAAGGTATGACCTCTTGGTCGTTTAAAAACTCACATATATATATATATATATATATATATATTTAGATATATATATATATATATATATATATATATATATATATTATATATATATATATATAGAGAGAGAGAGAGAGAGAGAGAGAGAGAGAGAGAGAGAGAGAGAGAGAGAGAGTATATAGAATTTGGACTTGAACGTTTAGTGAATATTGTCTAAATCATTTAATGCCATGGAATGTATGCATTGATTGGTGGCTGTTTTTTTTTATTACTCTATTTACGGGCGTGTTCTTAGCAAAGGCACTTTAATAATAATAATAATAATAATAATAATAATAATAATAATAATAATAATAATAATAATAATAATTATAATAATAGATCTTTATTGTCCATAAATATGGCAATTTGTCATTTAGTTACACTTGTTATAACGTTATATGATAACTATAACATTCAACAGATATTTCACTCCTACTTTTCTCTCTCTCTCTCTCTCTCTCTCTCTCTCTTACTCTTACTCTCTCTCTCTCTCACACACACATACACACACACACACACACACACACTCTCTCTCTCTCTCTCTCTCTCTCTCTCTCTTTCTCTCTCTCTCTCTCTTCCTATGACATGATATGATGCGATACGATAAGATATGATACTATATAATATACGAGCTTTGCGCACCATGTTTTATTTAATTTTGGGCGGATCAGACCTCTGATGACATCAGGACAGAATGGTAGACTCCTCTTCTCCAAAATAAACCGATCGACTCAGTAAAACTGATTATTATTCTGTCGTACTCTGTTCAAAAAGCCAAATAAAAAGAAGAAGATGGCGTTGGCTGGGTCATGTAGCCAGAATGGAACAAAGGGTCACTTCCCAAGACATCCCTATACTGGACAGCAGATGGGAAGAGAAAGCGGGGAAGACCCAAGGAAACCTGGCGATTGACCATGGAGAAAGAATTAAAGGAAGCAGGCCTGTCCTGGAATACAGCCACCGCGCAAAATCAGCCGATCGCAAAAAATGGAGATGTCTGGTGGATGTCCTGTGTGCTCCAAGGCCCGAAGAGGATTAACTGACTCTGTTAAAAAAATACGTTTTAAATTTTTTGGCCAGAAACCTCGTCCTTCAATTATCGAGGTTTACTTTGATGGACCTCCTGATTACCTGTGGTTCGATTCCCCCGAAAGACGAGTGATTTTGAATGACTATTTTTTGTGTATGTGGTGGTGGTGGTGGGGGGAAGGGGAGTATTTTTCTTTCTAGTTTGTCGGCACTTTATCATCATCTTGCACCATTGTCTGTTCCTAAACATTTTGTACATCGGTTCTCAGGTTAGGAAATTTGCTTATAGATCTATTATTATATTATAATCCAAAGTCGTTCAGTCCCTTCTTCTTCTTCTTCTTCTTCTTCTTCTTCTTCTTCTTCTTCTTCTTCTTCTTCTTCTTCTTCTTCTTCTTCTTCTTCTTCTTTCCCCTCGTGATGTCTTTATGGCTGAAGGTCAAGAAGATGCAGGTCTTCTGTGGTCTTCCAAAGCTCGTGCTGAGATCCATAAAGCTTCGACTTTAGTGTGGTCCTCTCAGACCAAATAGTCTCCCTTTGTTCATGTATGTTTCTCCAATCTTAAATGCTTACACATTTTATGGTGTCGGAGACGGTTATGTATGCACCGAAGTCTGAAAATGGAAACTTGATCTTGTCTTTTGAGATGTTTTATGGGGTTACTTTTTATATATTCCGAGTGCTTCTTGTTCCATAAGGTTTGGGCCTTGGTCTGGATAAGGGAATTGATCTCACCAATTTCATACTTGGGAACATTGTCAACTCCAGGAGGGGTTGTCAAGCACCAGGAGAAGGCAAATACTCCAACCAGGCGGGTCCCCAGATGGCGGATAGGGGATGCTCTGTAATGGGGGTAGCTGTGAAATAGCCCTAGACCAAATCATGGGAGGCCCCCCTGCAAGGCCGAGTACCCATCAGCCACACATGCTAGGGTTACCGCCCCACTGCCTTGTGGGTAGGTCTTGGTTGACCAAAAGCTAAGGAAGTAGATCCTGGCAGAAAAGCATGACTAAGACGGAGCCGCTCGGCCAAAAGGTTCAAATAGCCCGGACAAGCATAACTGCCGAACCCAAATCTGGAGCGACACGCAAATCGCACTTCTAGCCTTATTCAATGTGTTCCAATGAACGCTGCCTTTTGGAGTAACAATACACCGTGGTCGTAAGAGTGCGGCCATTATCGCAATGACACAACTGTCGAACCACAATCAATTATCTTGACGTAGATATATAATATAATAAAAAAAAAAAAATTAAAATTACGCCTTTCGCTCCGACATCATTCAATACAACATTCCATGAAGGAAGATAGATACTCCTTCAAACAAGATGACTTATATCAACAGGAATTACCCACGCTGTCCAAAGTGAGAATATTGGGGGTTAATGATCTTGCTCAAGGTTTTAAAAAAAAACGAAAGTGCATGAAGCGGGGCTCGAACCCCGGATATTCCGGGTCACAGTACAACGTCTTACCCACTCGGCCACTTCGCCCCCTGCCTATAGGAATTTATGATCTTCGGTTTTGCAGGCCAAAGGCCGCTCATTAAATATCTGTGTAAAGCTATTTCTCCAGTCTAATCAATACATCACCTGGGTTGCCAATGTACTCAATTAAATCAAATCACCGTGACTAACGGCCCGCACTTTTCCTCCATCCCCTCCCACATAATCTCATGCTCCACTCATCTCTACAACAGTAATCAATTTATCGACCAGAAACAGTGATGCCCGTGTACACGATCAAACGATCAAACGCAATCACCGCAAACAAATCAACGGCGGGCTGGGCAAATAACCAAAAAAAAAAAAAAAACCAATTTATTTATGTTGAAGTTGGCAAAAAGAAACGTTTGAAAAATTCGATTACTTGAGGTGTTCGTTGTCCCATCGGATAATAATATAAGCTACAATATTATGGGGCTTTTGTTTATACTCTGGAGAATCATCTCGTGAACTATCCTAGGCGAATGTTACTTTAATTTCGCGTGCAGGGTTACTCCAATGGTGAGGTAGTGACCACATATCAATATTGTACACTGTCTTTATGCAGCGATTGATTGTGTTGTTTTCCACCATAATCATATTTTAAGTGACTGTAAGGGGGGTTAATGATCTTGCTCAAGGTTAAAAAAAACGAAAGTGCTTGAAGCGGGACTCGAACCCGGGACATTCCGTGTCACAGTACAATGCCTTAACCACTCGGCCACTTCGCCCCCTGCCTATAGGAATTTATGATCTTCGGTTTTGCACGCCAAAGGTCGCTCATTAAATATGCTTGTATTCAAATATTGAGATTTTTTAACCTTTTTTATATAACGCAATATCCACTAAATGTGCTCAAAGCTCTTTACAAGGGGTCCCTGGTCAACAGCAACATTTTACAAGTAAGACGGGACATGACGCCTGTTAGGCGATATTACAATTTTTTCGGACAGAGGCAACACTGTTAACGACCAGGTACTCATTTTTCCACCTGAGTACGATGAGAGAAAGTGAGTAAAGAGCCTTTTCCAAGGGCTCAACTCTGCGCCGAGCGAGACTCGAACCCAGGACCTTCAGGTCCGAAAACGAGTGTCATACCACAAGACCATAAGTCTGTAAAAGTAGTTTTAAAATGTTCAGATTTGCCAGTAATTCTGTGTTCGTTGGGAAACATTTAACATGGGCCATACGGAACAGTTTTGACCCCCGATTCTGTGGACAATTGATCTGACGGACAGAACTGGTGACTATTTTACTAATTTGTACACTATCAATGTGCAGCTATGTGGTCTTGTGGTATGACACTTGCTTTGGGATCGGAAGGTCCTGGGTTCAAGCCTCGCTTGGCGAATAGTTGAGTCCTTGGTAAAGGCTCTTTACTCACATTCTCTAACTGTACTCAGGTGTAAAATGAGTACATGGCCGTTAATAGCGTTGTCTCTGTACGAAAAAAAATATAACATCGCCTAACAGGCGTCATGTCTTGTCCTAATGTTAAATTTTGCTGGGACCCCTTGTAAATCGCTTTGAGAACGTTTAGTGGATATTGCGCTATATAAAAGCTCAAATAACTCAAATTTATGTAGAATGCTGTGGTCGAGTCCAGATCGTGACACGAGAGGTGTGATGTCGTCGTGGTGGTGATGCTAATCAGTCAATGGTGATCGGGTTGTTTTTATTTTGTCGGGTCGCTCGAGGCATCGCTCTTATCGGATGGGGGGATAGACTAGCGCTCTCTAGTTTGCTATTGGATAGATGGATTGATGGATTGATTGATTCTGGAGTGGTAGTTGGTGGAATCGCCAGCCATTCTGTGTGCCAGAGAAAGAGAGATAGAGATAGATAAGGTGAGTTTTGTTTTTGATTTGATTTGTTTTGTTTTATTTTCTTCAATTTCTAATCAGTAAAACAAATAGAGAATTTATAGATAGTATGCGCTTGGCTAAGAAGCTCATAACATTGCCATCCGGAAGTATAACGGACCAACACACAAAACTGTGTGTATCCATGAACGTGTATAGTCAAGTTAATACAGTTCAGTGAGCATTAATCATAAACGCGGATGGCAAAAAACAATAACAAAGACCTGACTGACGTCATCTTCGAACTATCTATATAGAGCAATATCCACTAAATTTCAAAGTGACAAAACAGGTAGCGAGCGGGCACTGGTGTAAGATATAGATCTGAAAAAAGTTTGTATGAAACAGGGGTCGTGGATAGCTCATATTATGGTAGAGTCACGATCTCCCCGGCCAGGCGGAGTTGTCGTACCAGTAAAGTCCCAGGTTTGAGCCCCCATCGCCGCCTCGAAGTTTTTTTATTCTCTGTTGTCGT
>NC_088369.1:1910603-1943103 GCF_034508935.2 Berghia stephanieae
TCAAAGCGCTTTACAAAGGGTCCCTGACCAACAGCAATCCATAACATGTAGAACAAGACATGACGCCTGTTAGGCTATATATTTTTATTCCTACAGAGACAACGTTGTCAGCGGTCAAGTATTCATTTTACACCCAAGTACGGTGAGAGAATGTGAGTATAGAGCCTTTTCCAAGGACTCAACTATGCACCCAGCGAGGTTTGAACCCAGGACCGTACGACTGAAAGCGAGTGTCATACCACTGGGCCAATTAGCCGCACACTATTAGGCTAGAGTACAAGGTTCTTACTTAATCCTTCCGGCTTTGAGGCACATAGAGCATCCGCCAGACAGCCTTTTCGGTCTCTGAGGCATATAGGACATCCACCAGACATCCTCTTCGGGCCTTGAAGCACACAGGGCATCCACCAGACATCCTCTTCGGGCCTTGAAGCACACAGGGCATCCACCAGACATCCTCTTCGGGCCTTGAAGCACATAGGGCATCCACCAGACGTCTTCATCTTTTTCTTTTTTTTGCAATCGGCTGCTTTTGCGGTGGCTTTTTTTTCCAGGACAGGCCTTTAATTTTTTTCCATGGTCCTTCGCCCTATTTCTTTGGGTCTTCCTCGCTTTCTCTTCCCATTGGCTGTCCAGTAGAGGGCTGTCTTGGGAAGTGACAAGGTACTTGGGAGAAATCTCTATCAACGTTTCTTGAAGAACGCATTAAGATATCTCGAGCTTGTTTGTGGCGTCTATGTGTACTGATGATGATGATGACGACGACGATGATGATATGATTGTGATTGTGATGATGATGATGATGATGATGATGATGATGATGATGATGATGATGATGATGATGATGATGATGATGATGATGATGATGATAATGATTTTTTCCCCTCATGAATGAGAGACATCCAACGTTTGCAATCACTTTGCCAGTTTACTTTTGTCTTCTTCTTATATAGACATACACACTAAACACAAGCATATGGATATTGACTTTGAAGTTATTGACCTTTAAAAAAATAGTATGATAAGGATGATGATGATGATGATGGTGATGATGACGATGATCGTAATAATAATGAAATTAATAATGATGATAGTAATAACAAATAAATATATCCTTTTATTTTCTTAGTGGACCACGGTTCTTGGTTTGACTTCACATCATCCTGGTGGCCACATAGAGGAAGGGAAAATGTCAAACTCGTGTTCTATGAAGACATGAAAAAGGTACGGTTGGAATCTGGATCTGGAGCAGGGTTGCCAGTTTGGCGTTTAAAGTGCGTTTTTATTGATGCTATGCTTTTCTTTTTTTAAAAATCTCATAACATCCGCCAGTGTATATAGATAGAACGAAGATGACGCCACTCAAGCCTTTGTTATTGTATTTTGCCATCCGCGTTTGTGAGTGATTCTTACTAAATTGTATTAACCAGACTCCTCCTCCTCCTCCCCTCCTCCTCCTTCTACCCCAGCTCTGCCCCCTCTTCTTTTCTTCATCATCTTCTTTTCATCTTCTTCTTCGTATTCTTGATTTTGTTATTGTTCTCTTTGTTCTTCTTGTTCTTCTTGTTCTTGTTCTTCTTGTTCTTGTTCTTCATGTTCTTCTATTTCTTCTTCTTCTTCTTCTTCTTCTTCTTCTTCTTCTTCTTCTTCTTCTTCTTCTTCTTCTTCTTCTTCTTCTTCTTCTTCTATTTCTTGTTCTTTTTCTTGTTGCTGTTGTTGTTGTTGTTGTTGTTGTTGTTGTTGTTCTTCTTCTTCTTCTTCTTATTCTTCTCCTTCTTCTTCTTCTTCTTCTTCTTCTTCTTCTTCTTCTTCTTCTTCTTCTTCTTGCTGTTGTTGTTGTTGTTGTTGTTGTTGTTGTTGTTGTTGTTCTTTCTTCTTCTTCTTCTTCTTCTTCTTCTTCTTGCTGTTGTTGTTGTTGTTGTTCTTCTTCTTCTTCTTCTTCTTCTTCTTCTTCTTCTTCTTCTTGTTCTTCTTCTTCTTCAACTCAATAAATCATATTTCTTTCCTCTCTCTAGGATGCATTGTCATCCGTCAGAGAACTAGCAGAATTTCTGGGCAAGTCAGAACTGGATGAGTCCAGACTAAGAGAGATCACTCGCCATTGTAGCTTTGACGAAATGAAGGAAAATCCGATGACAAATCATCTCGACGTTTACTCTATCGACAGTCAGGTGTCACCTCTGCTTAGAAAAGGTGAGAATCATTCACCGTCATCACCGTTTCTTTGTGTTTTAGGTAGAGAATGTAATTGTAGGAGCCATGATCAACGTTTGGGGGGTACCGATAGCTAAGTTGGTAGAGCACTCGCTTCACACCGAAAGGGACCAAGATCGATCATGGGTGCAGTCGAGTTTTTTTTCTTCTGACCCCCCACCCCTGTCAACCCATCAGTGAATGGCTAGCTGAGTATGTTAGATCAGGCGGAAAGTACTTGGCGATAGACTTGCGTCCTATCCAAAAGATAGAAAGCGATTGCTATTGTCTAATTCACGCTAAAGAAACCGGGATAAACTCCGGCTCAATGGCCCACTGACTCTGAAGCACTACTTCTATAATCGACGTATTTCTACTAAGTGGAGGACTGGTGACCCAAAATGTAAAAAATTAAAAAATTGAGCTTTATATAGCGCAATGTCCACTAAATGTGCTCAAAGCGCTTTACAAGGGGTCCCTGGTCAACAGCAACATTTAACATGTAGGACGGGACATGATGCCTGTTAGACGATATTACAATTTTTCGGACAAAGACAACGCTGTAACGGCCAGGTACTCATTTTACACCTGAGTACGGTGAGAGAATGCGAGTAAAGAGCCTTTTCCAAGGACTCAACTATGCGCCGAGCGCGAGGCTCGAACCCAGGACCTTCCGATCCGAAAGCGAGTGTCATACCACAAGACCACATAGCCGCACTTATTGTCTCATTGTTGTGGTGGAAATACTAACAAATCGACGGAAACTATTCTCTATGACAACAATGTTAAATCAGGCCCAGAATTGCGTTGAGTTATCAGACCTGCTAATGTGTACACGTGTTATAGCCACCACTTTTGTGCGGCTATGTGGTCTTGTGGGTATGACACTCGCTTTCGGATCGGAAGGTCCTGGGTTCGAGCCTCGCTCGGCACATAGTGGAATCCTTGGAAAAGGCTCTTTACTCACATTCTCTCACCGTACTCAGGTGTAAAAATGAGTACCTGACCGTTAACAGCGTTGTCTCTGTCGGAAAAAAATCTAATATCGCCTAATAGGCGTCATGTCACGCCCTACATGTTACGTGTTGCTGTTGGCTAGGGACCCATTGGAAAGCATGTTGAGCACGTTTAGTGGATATTGCTCTATATAAAAACTCAAGTTTTTTTTCACGATAAATTCAAATCTAGAAAATAGCTCTAACACTGACTTATTGAAGTTCTTTTCTTTTGTCTATTAGGTACAGTGGGTGATTGGAAGCGTCTGTTCACGGTCAGACAGAACGATGTGTTTGATGGTCTACTTCATGCAAAATTGTCAGAAATGAATATTCCATTTACCTACTCATTGGATTAGTCAATAGATGAATATACGATTCTTTCATCTCTTTGTATTTATTAAACGAGTTATTTTTATCGCGCCCTATAACACCACGAGCTTAGCTTGCGAAGATGTGTTATTGCACGATAAAAATATAACGAGTTTAATAAATACAAAGAAATAAAAGAATACGTTTATTCCACCCCTACAAGTAAGATTATTAGATTTTTGTAATCAAATAGTATGGTAGTAGTACTTCTATTCACCATAATTTGTATCTAGATCCATCTGCTTGAATGATAATTTGACACGAGACTAAAGACTTTGTATTTGTATTCATGCGCACCTAAATATATTTATAATTACCAATCAATTGTCTTTTACACCTTATTTCACACCAATAAAATGTGCGAAAATACTCTGCAATCGTTGAATAAATCAAACAGTAAAAAACAATGATCGGAAATACATTGGACATTTAACACTCCATCCCGGTTACTCTAATTTGTGTTATTTCTTAAACTGTAATTGAACTTTGACGTGTTTTGTGTCCGTGCTGTTTCACTTACAATGTAATTGTTTTTGATTTGTTTTGTTTTTTCATGTTTGGTTTGTCTGAAATTCTGATTAAATCTTGATTTTTTTTTTTGGGGGGGGGGGGGGGGGTCAATATTGTTATTTTCTAATGCAAATAATCTATTATTTGGAATTCTTTGTCAATAGGAACATTTCATTTGAGTTTTTATATTTCGTTTGAAAGATTCCTGGTGAATTAGATTAAACTTTGATTGGTGTATACACTGAATTCCGTTTTACTCTTTTTGGGATTACAACCAGTAACTTGTCAGTATATTGTCTTTTCCTTTTCTTTTGTTCAGCCTCCTCCTCCTCCTCCTCCTCCTCTCCCTCTTCCTTCTCCTCCTCCTCCTCCTCCTCCTCCTCCTCATCTTCTTTTTCTTCTTCTTTTTCTTCTTCTTCTTCTTCTTCTTCTTCCTCCTCTCTTCCTCCTCCTCCTACTACTACCACTACTACTGCTACTAATACTCCTCCTCCTCCTCCTCCTCCTCCTCCTCCTCCTCCTCCTACTACTACTACTACTACTATTGCTACTCCTTCCTCCTCCTCTTGTTGTTGTTGTTGTTGTTGTTCTTCTTCTTCTTCTTCTTCTTCTTCTTCTCTTCTTCTTCTTCTTCTTCGTCGTCGTCTTCTTCTTCTTCTTCTTCTTCTTCTTCTTCTCCAATTTACACCTGAGTACGGTGAGAAATGTGAGTAATGTCTTTTCCAAGGACTCAACTATGCCCAGGACCTTCCGATCCGAAATCGAGTGCCATACCACAAGACCACATAGCCGCACATCTTTGGTGACCATCGTCTTCGAATGTGGCGTATTCTTTTACTCAGTGTCGGGCTATGAGTTTACAAAAGTTACGATCTACTCATAGCTTTCGTTAACTTATGGATAGAATGAAGTTTACGCCACTCAGGCCTTTGTTATTGTTTTTTTGCCATCCGCGTTTATAAGTAATTCTCACTTAACTGTATTAACCAGATTATAAACGTTCAAGGTTACACATAGTTTTGTGTGTTTGTACGTTATACTTCCGGATGGCAATGGAGTGAGACAATGCCCTGCATGAGCTTCTTACCAAGCAGATACTATCTATAGAAAGTATGCGCTTGGCTAAGAAACTCACAACATTGTTGTATAGATAGTATGCGCTTGGCTAAGAAACTCACAACATTGTTGTATAGATAGTATGCGCTTGGCTAAGAAACTCACAACATTGTTGATAGATAGTATGCGCTTGGCTAAGAAACTCACAACATTGTTGTATAGATAGTATGCGCTTGGCTAAGAAACTCACAACAATGTTGTATAACCCTCTCCTTACCATCCATAGGAAAATCATCACATTTGTTACGATGCAACCAACAATTTTCTCATTCTGATATCCTTTGTACATCACAAATTATAAAGAAAATATTTTGTTATTGCGATAAAAATTAAATGGTATTGGAATGGACTTGTTCCTTTTTTGTTTTCAGTTGAAAAAAAATCTATTTGTGTCTTGGGTGGGTGTGAAGTTTCAGGGAAAATTCTGAAAATGGCTGATAAGGAGAGAGTTAAATATGAATAACCCGGCCAGCCCATTTGTTTTAATAAAATAAGAAATGTCTGTGTTGTATTTGTCGTTTTCTTTGATGACTAACATGGTCAAGTACAATTCTCATTCCACACAGAAAGCTCCAGAAAACTATTCAATAGGATTGGAGAAATTGGACATTTTATGGGATCGAAATCTTCAATGTTGATTTTCTCAAAACAGTAAAATCTGGGATATCCTACTTCTTAAAAGCGTCCATCTGTGTGTTGGTACGTTCTATCTGGCCGGCGGGTGTTGTGAGTTTTTTAGCTAAGTGCATAGCACCGATAGGAAAAAAACAAATAAATTAATAACAATATGCTAATCAGGGTGTGGTTTGCATCATAACAATTAGAAACACATTGGACTCTTGGGCTTTGTTGAAACGATATCAAATTTATTCTTTATTCATGTGCGTGATCGTGAGTGAAATCATTCACTCAAGCACACACGCACGTGCGCACGCGTGTACACATATGTACTTACACATATATGTACGTACACACATACTATTTACTTACACACATAAACCACATACCTACGCCTACAGACGGAACATGCGCTGACGACAGTGCTAACAATTAATGGCATTAACAAAGGACACAGATGAAATAAATTTGAATTCAAATGGATTGAACAGTTAAATAAAACAACAAAACCGACAACAGGTTGCTTTAATATCATTACGCTTGTAACAACCCGCTTAAATGGGAAATGTCAATGTTTCAATTAGTACACAAACGTGTGCCGCGACTTTTCAGGTTCAAAGAATTGTGCGGCTATGTGGTCTAGTGGTATGACACTCGCTTTCGGATCGGATGGTCCTGGGTTCGAGCCTCACGCTCGGCGCATAGTTGAGTCCTTGGAAAAGGCTCTTTACTCACATTCTCTCACCGTACTCAAGTGTAAAATGAGTACCTGGCCGTTAAAAGCGTTGTTTTTGTCCAAAAAATTGGAAGATCGCCTAACAGGCGTCATGTCCCGTCCTACGTGTTAAATGTTGCTGTTGACCAGGGACCCTTGTAAATCGTTTTGAGCACATTTAGTGGATATTGCGCTATATAAAGCTCAATTTAAAGAATTCGGAATAAATTATCAATGTGATCACTCGCTTCAAAAGGGCTATGCGGTCTTGTGGTATGACACTCGCCTTCGGATCGGGAGGTCGAAGGTTCGAGACCCGATCTGAGCGGTGTATAGTTGAGTCCTTGGAAAAGGCTCTTTACTCACATTCTCTCACCGTACTCAGGTGTAAAATGAGTACCTGGCCGTTAACAGCGTTGTCTCTGTCCGAAAAAAAATTATTATATCACTTAACAGGCATCATGTGTCGTCCTACATGTTAAGTATTGCTGTTGGCTTGTGGCCCCCTGCAAAAGCGCTTTGGACACGTTTAGTGAATATTGCGCTATATAAAAGCTCTAGTTTAAACGGTTTTATGTCGTGGGGTGGGATGGGGAGGGGGTAGATGCTATAAATAGAATGTAATGAAAAAGATATCAGGAGGTCAGAATCTTAAGGCACTAATCGAAGCCATCGTAACTCAGAGCCTGACAATGACCAAAAAATTACGTCAAAAGACACGTCTTTGGCCAAAAAAACCAAACAAACAAATCGTGAGTTGTATTCAATAGTTCAACCAATGGGATCACTTGTCTCCTTGGGCACTTCTAACGACAACTCACTAGACGCTGCACAAACCTTAAAAATGACGTCAAACTGCCAGTCCCAGAGTGTTCTAGCGTTGCCATCGTGTTCTAGTGTCAGGCTATATGATAACGATGGCGACGCAAAAACTCACTAGACGTTGCACAAACCTAAAAAATGACGTTTAAACTATAAAGAGGATTCTCGTGTCAGTTTACGATGGCGACGCTAGAACCCTGTAGGACATAGTTTGACGTCATTTTCTAGGTTTTATCTAGTGAGTTGTCGTTAGTAGTGCTCAAGGAAACAAGTGATTCCATTGTTTGAACTATAGATAGTATGCGCTTAGCTAAGAAGCTCATAACATTGCCATCCGGAAGTAAACGGACCAACATACAAAACTGTGTGTATCCATGAACGTTTATAGTCGGGTTAATACAGTTAAGTGAACATTACTCATAAACGCGGATGACAAAAAACATTAACAAAGACCTGAGTGACGTCATCTTCGAACTATCTATAAAGCGCATACTCTCTATTGAATACAACTCACGATTTGGTTAACGATGGCTACGCACCAAGTCCACTTTTTGACCGAGTAAATGTTGATAGAAATCACTTTAAAAGACACATTTAGAAGGATTACCTCCCATGGTTGTAAACTGAGTGCATTCATTTTCCTTTCAGGTCCGTTTTGCTCTCAGTTTGACCTGTCCTCTCAGTCGGTCTCTTGTTTTATCATAGCAAAGTGTGTGACCCCTCTCGTTTTCAGTTGCCGAACCGAACAGAAATCAAACACGAACGTTTTATCTTGGAAATAAAAAATTCTTACAGTTTTCTACCAGCAAAGTGAAGCAACGCACGTATTTTCTTTGTTATTGTTCTTTGAACACCTTTTTGGGATGGTCAGTTCTCATTAAATAAATGTATGAATAGTAATAGATAGAATGAATTTGACGTCACTCGGGTCTTTTGTTATTGTTTTTTGCCATCCGCGTTTATGAGTAATTATCACCAAACTGTATTATCCAGATTATAAACGTTCAAGGCTACACATAGTTTTGTGTGTTGGTCCGTTATACTTCCGGATGGCAATGTTGTGAGCTTCTAAGCCAAGCCCATACTATCTATATGAACGCTTTAGGTTACACATATTTTTCTTTGCTGGTACCTATGTTTCATGTGTTTGTTGTGAATAAATTACAGAAATGACACTGGCTATTCAGGAATTGACTAGAACAGAACGGAGCTGAAAATGATTGCACGCACTCAGTTTACCCCCTATGTCTACCCAATCGGGTGGAAAATATCTTTTGCACAGTAAAAGATTATAATTTTCAATGGTTTTCTATTAAAAAAAAATAGTTCTCATTTAATCAAAACCAGCTATAGATAGTATGCAGATGACGTCACTCAGGTCTTTGTTATTGTTTTTTGCCATCCGCGTTTATGAGTAATGCTCACTGAACTGTATTAACCTGACTATAAACGTTCATGGATACACACCGTTTTGTGTGTTGGTCCGTTATACTTCCGGATGGGAATGTTATGAGCTTCATAGCCAAGCGCATACTATCTATACAGGATTCATTAGTTTTTTATTCCAACCTTTCATATGAGCTTCTGGATCACATCATTTCCTCCATGCTAATAGGATTCAATAGTCCGATGTCACGTCCGCCCGGCGACCAGCAGCTTGGTTCTAAAGAAAATCCGTACTTTTTATTCTTCATGCTGGCTAGAACTTTTTCACATTTAATTTGATCAGAATGTATGAAAGTCAAAACAAGATCAGATTTATAATGTTTTTCTCCTCTGATACACTTTTATGCTCATCGGAGAAGTATTTTATTAGGGCGTCCGCCATTGTTCTGATTGTTTAGATCCAGTTACTAGGTTATATGCGTCAATACGAGGGATGTGACGTCACGACTATTGAACACTATTTTCTTCAGAGTACCTAACGTATTCTGTGTTCGTGTTTATCATTGGTGTGTTCAGGGAATTGAATAGATACAACCACGAGAAGAAAAATGTGATTTTTATGGACATCATATAGATAGTATGCAGATGACGTCACTCAGGCCTTTGTTATTGTTTTTGCCATCCGCGTTTGTGAGTTGTTCTCACTAAACTGTATTAACCAGACTAGAAAAGTTCACGGTTACACAGAGTTTGTGTGTTGGTCCGTTATACTTCCGGATGGCAATGTTGTGAACTCCTTGGCCAAGCGCATTCTATCTATATGGAGAAGCAACGGAATGGGGATGATCTATATTACCTTTCAAGGTGCTCGAGGTCATTGGTCATATTGGAATATGTGCTCAAACTGACCCACATAGTGAAAAATGTTCACAGCTTTTGAAATATCTATCTAACATCACGATTGGTCGTTTTGTTCACACACGGGCACGTATACAACTTTCATAAACAAAAGCAGCGTGTTGGCAATTGTTAAGAAATATCCAATCGTTGACAAATCATGTGATCGATGACTAGGTTGGACGAAAACATGAATATAGATCGTTCCTATTGACGAGCACGCGGAGGACAGAGAATGACAGAAGAATTCTTACACTGACAAAATTAAGATTTCACACTTGTAACCCACGCCAAAAAATGATTTCACAGTAAACAAAAAAAAATAAAAAAAATCAACTTTTTGGTAAACGTTATAAGTTTAAAGAGGATAAAAGTCATAACAATCTGAAAAGGATCAAACCACAGACCTCCTAGTGATTACCCTAACGATTACCGGTAATCTGGCGGTCTGAGGCTCGATCATTAGTCGTGGCAGGCTGCTTCTTTGGAAGAATTTATTTCCTAATGTTTTTCTATTTGCTTTGTCTTCCACTATTTCATATAGATAGAACGAAGATGACTTTGTTATTGTATTTTGCAATCCGCGTTTGTGAGTGATTCTCACTAAACTGTATCAACCACACTATAGATAGAATGCGCTTGGCCAAGAAGCTCATAACATTGCCATCCGGAAGTATAACGAACCAACACACAAACTCTGTGTAACCATGAACTTTTTTAGTCTGGTTAATGCAGTTTAGTGAGAACAACTCACAAACGCGGATGGCAAAAACAATAACAAAGGCTTGAGTGACGTCATCTGCATACTATCTATAGATAGTTCGAAGATGACGTCACACAGGTCTTTGTTATTGTTTTTTTGCCCCCGCGTTTATGAGTAATGCTCACTGAACTGTATTAACCCGACTATAAACGTTCATGGATACACACAGTGTTGTGTGGTGGTCCGTTATACTTCCGGATAGCAATGTTATGAGCTTCTTAGCCAAGCGCATACTATTTATAGGTACGACCTTTTCATCTTTTTATTTTATACCATTACGTAATCCCTAATTTGTCAAAGGAAGCGTTTTGTCATTATGCGATTTCAGACGCCTTCCTTGGCACGCGTAATAGGTATTTTTAATATATATATATATATATATATATATATATATATATATATATATATATATATATATATATATTATATTTATTGTTAACAGTATCACATTAGTATCGTGTTAAATTTCGACCAAAGCCACCTGTTACACAGTCGTTGACCCAGGCTGATGCCGTCAATGGTATTGCTGCTGCTATGGATAGATAGCATTGACGTCACTCAGATCTTTGTATTGTTTTTTGCTATCCATGTTTATGAGTAGTTCCCACTAAACTGTATTAACCAGACTATAGATAGTATGCGCTTGGTTAAGAAGCTCAAAACATTACCATCCGGACCAACACACAAAACTATGTGTAACCTTGAACGATTATAGGCTGGTTAATACAGTTTAGTGAGAATTACTCCTAAACGCGGATGGCAAAAAGCAATAACAAAGACCTGAGTGACGTCAACTTCATTCTACCTCTCAACATTCAAGGTTACACATAGCTTTGTGTGTTGGTCCGGTATATTTCCGGATGGCAATGTTGTGAGTTTCTTAGCTAAGCGCACATCATATCTATTGCCGCTGCTTGAGCCTGTCCTCGTCGTTGGTGAGAGATGATGCTTGTTGCTTTTGGTGTCGCTGTCATCGGAAACAAACGATATCAGTGGCGTTGTGGGGTCAGAAAATTTGAAAGGGCCAAAACTAATATTATTATTAGCGTTTAATTATTATCGTTATCATTGTTGTTATCATCATCATCATCATCATCATCATCATCATCATCATCATCATCATCATCATCATCATCATCATCATCATTATCGTCATCATTTTCATCATCATCATCATCATCATCATCACCATCATCATCATCATTCATCATCATCATCATCATCATCATCATCATCATCATCATCATCATCATCATCATCATCATCATAATCATCATAATCATCATCATTATTATTATTATTATCATCATCATCATTATCATCACCATCATCATCATCATCATCATCATCATCATCATCATCATCATCATCATCATCATTATCATTATCACTATTATCATCATCATCATCATCATCATCATCATCATCACCATCATCACCATCATCATCATCATCATCATCATCATCATCATCATCATCATCATCATCATCATCATCATTATCATCACCATCATCATCATCATCATCATCATCATCATCATCATCATCATCATCATCATCATTATCATCATCATCATCATCATCATCATCATCATCATCATCATCATCATCATCATAACCATCATCATCATCATCATCATCATCATCATCATCATCATCATCATCATTATCATTACCATCATCATCATCATTATCATCACCATCATCATCATCATCATCACCATCATCATCACCATCATCATCATCATTATCACTATTATCATCGTTATCATCCATGGACCTCATATCCCCGAAAGGCTAATTTTATCTTGAGAATAAGGACAGAAAAGAAAAGAAAGAAAAACAAAACAAAGAAAACATACAACGAAAAGCAAACTATTCTTTTTATAAACCGACAAAAGGAGCAACCACCCGTTTAAAAAATACTCACAAAAACCCAAAATAAGAACAAAAAACAAAAATATCAAAAATAAGATAGAACATAGAAAAATTCAAAGTAACCCACCAAAAAAAGAAAAAAAAAACAACACCCCCCCCCCCCAAAAAAAAAACAACAAAAAAACCTCCCCAAAAAAACCCACATAAACAAACACCCCCCCCCCCAAAAAAAAAAGCAAAAACAAAGAAAACAAAAAATAAAAACAAAAACAACAACCTCCCCCTCCCAAAAAAACCCCTTAACCCCCCCCCCCCCTCAAAAAAGACAACAAAACAACAAAAACAAACATACAAACCCCCCCCCCCCCCCCCCCCCTAAAAGCAAACAAAGACAGAAATAAGAATAAGAAAATCAAAACAAAATAAAAACAACTACTTCAACTACAACATCATCATCAACAACATCAACAACAACAACAACAACAACAACAACAACAACAACAACAACAACAACAACACACCCATCACCACCACCACCAATAATATACAATTACGAACAGAACAGAACACAAGCAATGAGTGTAGAAGGGAAGGGAGTCCCCGGCTCATTTTCCTCCCAGTCAATCTCCGCTGCTGCCTCTATCGTCTGCATCACAACCATCAACACACACACACACACACACACACACACACACACACACACGCACAGCCCTTACACACCACCGTCCATCTCATTAGTAATTATAATATGAGGGTAGATAGGATTGATGTCACGTAAGTAGCTGCTGCTCATCTTCAATGTGCTGTTATTGTTGATATTATTCAATTCAAGGATGGTTTGGTTTTGTATGGACTGTGTTCATTGAGGATTTTGGATTTAACTTCATGAAAGTTATTTCAAATTTGAGATTATTGGATGAAATATAATATTATGGTATTTGAGGAAAGGAAGTCATTATAATATTATTATAACTTTAAGGATTTTTCTGGCTGGTAATAGACGTCATTGGTTGTTATTGTTGTTGTGGTTATTTCTGCTAATTCTGTTGCTTTTATTGTTACTTTTGTTGTTGTTGTTGTTACTGCTGTTGTTGTAGTATTGTTGTTATTTCTGTTGTTGTTGTTGTTGTTGTTGTTGTTGTTGTAATTGCTGCTGCTGCTGTTCTTGTTGTTGTGTTGTTACTACTGCTGTTGTTTTGTAATTGTTGTTGTTGTTGTTACTGTTGTTGTTGTTGCTATTGCTGCTGTTGTTTTGTAAATTGTTGTTGTTGTTACTGCTTTTGTGGTTGTCACTGTTGTTAGTGTTGTTTTGTTGTTACTACTGCTGTTGTTTTGTAAGTATTGTTGTTGTTACTGTAGTTGTTGTTTTTGTTGTTACTGCTGTTGTTGTGTTGTTATTACTGCTGTTGTTTTGTACTAATTATTGTTGTTGTTGTTGTTATTGCTGTTGTTGTTGTTGTTATTGTGTTTTTGTTATTGTTGTTGCTGTTGTTGTTACTGCTGCTGATGTTGTGTTGATGTTACTGTTGTTATTATTGCTGTTGTTATTGTTGTTTTTGCTGTCAATGTTATTATTAGCAGTGTTATCATCATCATCATCATCATCATCATCATCATCATCATCATCATCATCATCATCATCATCATCATCATTACTATTATTATTATATTTATTATTATTAATATCATCATAATTGTTTTTGTTATTGTTGTTGCTTGTTTGTATTATCATTTTTTTAAAAATTGATTTTGTTGTTGTCATTGTTTCTGTTTTCATTGTTGTCGTTGTTATTGTGTTATTGTTATTGTTGTTGTTATCATTGCTGATATTATTGACATTGTTGTTACTGCTGTTGTTGTTCTTATAATTCTTGTTGTTGTGTTGTTACTTCTGCTGCAGCTGTTGTAATTACTGTTACTGTTGGTGTTGTAGCTGTGTTATTGCTTCTGTTGCTACTGTTGTTATTATTGTTGTTGTTGCTGCTGCTGTTATTGTTTTTGTTATTGCTGTTGTTGTGGTTGTTACTGCAGATGTTGATGTTGTGTTGTTGCTATTGTTATTGTTGTTATTACTGCTACTCTGGTATTTGTGTTGTTACTTCTGTTGTTGTTGTTGTTGTGATGGGGTTACTGTCATGTATATACCGTTTTTACTTCTGCTGTTGTTGGTACAGTTTCTGTTACTGTGACCTGTTACTGTTGTTGTTGTTGTTATGGTTGTTACTGCTTAAGCTGTTATTTGAGTTGTAACAGCTGCTGATGCTGTTATTGTTGTTGATTTTACTGCTGCTGCTTCCTGTATTGTTTGATTTTTGGAGGTTATTTCAGGTCACGAAATGACAAGTAATTTAGAATAACGATCAATGCGGAACATCTTTTGTTTGAAAGTTATGACAGTATCCCATAAATATTTTGTCGTTTCTTTATCAGTCTACATGGTAACTTAAACTATACGGCCAGTTTCTCATACTAACATGACTAATTTGATTAGACACTTTCTTTTTTTTCCTTGGGCAAGATTATTTATCCCCAATTTGTCAATTTGGACAACATGGCTGATTCCTGTTGAAATCTGACGTTTGGTAGATGGATTATCTATATTCCTGTATGGAATATCTAGGCGGCGGGATCTCACTGTGACAACATGGCTGATTCCTGTTGACATCTGACGTTTGGTAGATGGATTATCTATATTCCTTCATTGAATGTCTAGGCGACGGGATCTCACTGTGACAACATGGCTGATTCCTGTTGACATCTGACGTTTGGTTGATGGATTATCTATATTCCTTCATTGAATGTCTAGGCGACGGGATCTCACTGTGACAACACGGCTGATTCCTGTTGACATCTGACGTTTGGTAGAAGGATTATCTATATTCCTTTATGGAATATCTAGGCGGTGGTATCTCACTGTGACAACATGGCTGATTCCTGTTGACATCTGACGTTTGGTAGAAGGATTATCTATATTCCTTTATGGAATATCTAGGCGGTGGTATCTCTCTGTGACAACATGGCTGATTCCTGTTGACATCTAACGTTTGGTAGAAGGATTATCTATATTCCTTTATGGAATATCTAGGCGGTGGTATCTCACTGTGACAACATGGCTGATTCCTGTTGACATCTAACGTTTGGTAGAAGGATTATCTATATTCCTTTATGGAATATCTAGGCGGTGGTATCTCACGATGCCATGCAGAAGAGCTTAATTTTAATAATATTTTTTGGATAAAGTGCGGCTATGTTGTCTTGTGGTATGACACTCGCTTTAGGATCGGAAGGTCCTGGGTTCGAGCCTCGCTCGGCGCAAAGTTGAGTCCTTAGAAAAGGCTCTTTACTCACATTCACTCACCGTACTCAGGTGTGAAATGAGTACCTGGTCGTTAACAGCGTTGTCTTTGTCGGAAAAAAATATTGTACTATCGCCTAACAAGCGTCATGTCTCGTTCTACATGCTACGTGTTGCTGTTGGTCAGGGACCCTTTGCAAAGCGCTTAGAGCACGTTTAGTGGATATTTCCCTATATAACAGCTCAGATTTATTTTTACGTCATCAAGTAATAAAATGACAAGGATTGTATGGCCTGGAGATACAGTTGTTTGAGTGAAAAATACATACTTTTTTTTTAGGTCACGTGACATACACTCGAGTACGACGTCCTTGAACAAACACGGTTTCCCGAACACACGGTTTTATCGAACTCATTCGAATGTCCCGATATTTGTACTAATTATTGTTGTTGTTGTTGTTACTGTTGTTGTTGTTGTTGTTGTTGTTATTTGTATTTTTTTTCTCTCTTCTTATTATTACTCTTTGTATACGGTTTCCTCGAACTACGGATTACTCGAACTGTTTTGAATGTCCTAGGAGTTCGAGGAAACCGTGTTCGAGTGTATGCACATGCGTGAGCAACGAACATCCATTTTGCAACTGATACCATTGTTTAAAGGAGAGAACGATAATATCTAGATGAAATATTTTAATTATGATAATAACACGCAAATATTTTTGATGTAATTAATTCAGGATTATAATATATTCACAAAGTAGCTGTTTTAATGGCTGTGGCAGAGACAAGCATGATGGTGAAGTAATAATTTGGAACTTGTCCAATCCATTAAAACTTAACTATGGCAAAACAGAACTAGATCTTTGTGATAATGCATCACGACCCATCGCTTTCTGGCGTACTCTGTAAAAACGCATTAAAAAAAATTGGACACAAAAAAAAAACAACAAAAAAAAACAAAAAAAAAAAAACAACAACTCTTCCTTCATAATATATCTGTCATGGTCTCAAGTGAGTAAAGAGCTACTCGACTATGCATAAAGATATATGTAGAATGAGGCCCCAGAATTTACTAGTTACTATAAATGAAAAACAATTAACGATTTGTTTACAATGAAATAAAAATAATGATGAAATTTAATTAAAATAGATAAACAGTGATCGTGGCAGTTACAAATAGAGATATGAATATTTTACGTAACTTATGATAATATGTCAGGTTCGTAAGTTTACGTTTCCAGACAGTTGATGGGCTTGGATGATCTATTCCTCTGATAACAGGATCGGACTCGTAAAATTCCACTTCCAGGCAATTGGTAAGAGGTTATTGTGTAGTCCTTTGACAGCGGGCTTGGGTTTGATCCTTGAAGATTATACAATCAAAGTTAAAAGCTCCGGCGTCTTAATGGTGTAGATATAATATCTACAAAGTCCCAAAAGATAAAAATCTTACAGTATATAGAAGGAATAGAGCGACTGGCCGTCCGGCATAGATTGTGGAGAGAAAGTGAGTGTAGAGTGTTAGACCTATCAGCTTTTATAATAAGTGGCTACGTGACAGAATGTAGAACGAAAAGTATTCACTAATTAGAAATTAATTCGAGGGAAGGCTATAAAAGGAAAGACGATCTAATATTAGAAGGTAAAGTTTATCTAAGCCTACCGAAATATAACTGGAGTGAGATGAATTCAGTTCTTAATAAAATAAAATTTAATAAGATAATTGTGAACAACCTTTACTGTGACACCCCCCACCCACGTTTAAAATATACTCTTTAACCATTATGGGAAAGATAGATTTTACAAACGGAAGTAAATTTACTATCATGATACTCTAGCATTAATCCATTGTTATGATTTGTGCTACAATTAAATTATTTATTAACTAGACATGGAAATGTTTATATTAACGTAGGTATATGAATGGGTGACAATAACAATGAAAGATTGTGATTACAAATCATTGTGATGAACAATAGTGATGGCAATGAAGCATGATTTAAGTCGATGATATGAAGGTAATTTACTGAATGAAATGAATGAAAATGTAAATGGAATATTGACATTTCAATTATTAATCATAAATGAGTGAAAATTCATAACAATAATAGATAAAGAGAAGATTTCCCAAATCATGAATGGGTATGGTATATATATCCAAACAATACTCAATGTTACATTAAGTTGGGTCATCATGTTTACAAATAAAATTATCGAAATTGTGCGTTCTGATTTGGCATAATTTTCGAGGTAACTAACAGTATGCATGAGAGGTTAACTTATACCCTTCTCACGTGTTTATACTAATCGAGAAAGTAGGTCGGCGTGAATATTTTCACAGCCTGGTATGTGAGAGATACTGAAAGTGTAATTTTGCAAAAATAGACTCCACCTTAGTACTCTACTATTATTCATTTTGTTATTTCTTATGTACGTGAGTGGTTTATGGTCCGTTTCGACCACAAACTCTTTTAGCAGTAGATATCTGCTGAATGTCTTTAAAGCAAAGACGATGGCCAGTCCTTCAAGCTCTATTACAGAGTATCGTGATTCTCTGTCCAATAATTTTCTGCTTGCATATAAGCAAGGCATTAGAGTTCCCTCATGTTCCTGTAATAGTACACCTGCGATGCCCTTATCAGACGCGTCAGTTCTTACAACAAATTCTTTTGATATGTCGGGTAATTTAAGAATTGGTTCTGAACAGAGTAATGCCTTTAATTGGTTAAAGCTATTCTGACACGCTTCTGTCCAAACAATTTTGTTCGGTGACCCATTCTTTGTCAGATTTGTTAGCGGTGTCGCGATGTGCGCGAAGTTGTAAATGTATTTCCTGTAAAAATTTAGGAGCCCAAGTACTTTGCGTACTTCTTTTTTTGTCTTAGGTGGTTGCAATTGTGCGATTTTTGTTTGTTTTTCTGTCTCGGGTGTCTGTGTCCCATGACCAACGGTATGATCAATCCTGTATTTGAAGCTTCGATATTAGTAAACATAGGTTGCGACACTGTGTCTCTATCAAAATACTTTTTTAGCATATTTGCATGGAATGTCTTTGTTGTGTTGTTAATTTTAATCTCGTAATTAACATTAGATTTTACTGCTGTTATTTTGAATGGTCCTTTCCATGTAGCTAAAAGTTTACTCGAGTCATCTGGTAAGAGTATTAGTACTTTGTCACCAATCTCAAATTTTCTTGATTTGCTTTTGCGATCAGAGTATTCCTTGTATTTCTCTGCTTTTTTAGTGACGGATTCCTGTGCTAGCTTACACGTGTCCTCTATTCTGTCTTTCAGGTTTCTTACATATTCGTAAGCAAACATAATTTCGTTATTGTCCTCCTCATTCCCTTTACAAATGTCGGCTACTATATTGATCGGGCCGCGAGGTGATCGTCCATACATCAACTCAAATGGGGAGTAGCCTGTAGATTCTTGGGGTATTTCTCTATATGCAAATAGGATTGCTGGTAAGTATCTGTCCCAATCATCTGGTTTTTCTGCTGACACTTTTCTTAACATATTTTTTAGAGTGCCATTAAATCTTTCACAAAGACCATTTGCTTGGGGGTGGTAGGGAGTTGTGAATGAGTGTTGGATTCCCATTAGTTTCATGGTTTCATGCATCATATGTGATGTAAATTGGGGTCCATTGTCCGACAGTATCTCATTTGGTATGCCTATTTTAGTAAAAATTGTCATCAATGCTTCAGCTATGTGATCCGATGTAGTTGATTTCAATGCTATCGCTTCTGGCCACCTGGTTGCGTAATCGACTAGTGTTAGTATGTGTGTATGGTTTCTATCTGATTTTGTTAAAGGGCCTATAATGTCAATTGCAACTTTTTGAAAAACTTTTTCAATAACTGGGGTTGTCTCTAATGGCAATCTCGGTATTCTGCCTTTTGCGACTCTTCTTTGGCATGTGTCACAAGATTTCACATATTCTCGGACGTCTTTAGTAATTCCAGGCCATGTGAAATTCTCGGATATTCTCTTCAATGTGGAAGAGCTCCCAAGATGTCCAGAAGTTATTGAATCGTGCGCTATTCCAAGGATTTTGTTTCTGTAAATACTCGGCGTGACCAGTTGTTTAGCTATTTTATTTCTTTTCCTATGTAACCTGAACAGAATATCTTTTTCAATGATGTATTCAACTTTTGATTTCGTCCCTTTGTTTGCGATATTGAAATATGAAGTTAAAGTCGGGTCCTTTTTCTGTTCTTCAATGAACGTGTTCCTGTCAAATTGTTGTGGTTCAAGAGAAATAGTCATTGGCTTCTCTGTTATCTTAGTCATCTTTCTTGTTTCTGCTAGACAAGCTGTTTCTTGGGTTAATGACCATTCTTTTACATGTGTTGGGTTGTCTTTAAGACCTTTTATATTGCCAACAATAACATCAGCGACGGGGTTGGGAAGTATACAGCATTCCACTATTCCTGTATAGTATGGGGTTTCTTTGTACACGTTAGCTGTTTCAAAGGTTTCGACTGTGCCACTGAATGTGATGCATTGTACCGTTTTTCCAGTTTTGTCTTCGTCATTGATCGAAGATGCTTTTATTCCTACTGTACTGCATCCTGTGTCTCTCAATATTTTGCAATCAGTTCCATTACTTTGCCTTCACAAAAAATAGCGATCCTGATTTGTGAGTTTGTGTTAAAAGTGACATACCTTTCACGCAATACACATTTATATTTTCTCCTGACATTACTCGTGTCTGATTGTTTACACTTGTTTGGAGTGATGCATTTGCAGTTTCTTTTGGATATCCCACGATTTTGTAACATTTGTCTGCTGTGTGGCCTTTCATTCCACAATATTGACATTTAATTACAGGTTTGTTGGTTTTCTTATACTCAGTATTATTGTCAGTGCTATTTCTTGTTTTGTTTTGATAGGGTCGGCTATGGTCTCTATTGAACTGTTTGTTCCATGGTTTGTTACTATGATCATCTTGTTTCACTTGCGTGTTCCGAGTGATTGATCGGCTCGTTCTATTTGAGTACTGAACTTTAGGTGTACATGGACTCTGAGCAGCGGCAGCGTAGTATGGTTCCTTCAATGTTCTGCTAAGGGGTGTCAATGGATGTGCGCTGTTAAAGTTTTCTGCGTATATTTTTAATTTGTCCAAGTTTTCTGGCTTTCTCTCTTTAAAGAATGCGACTAAATCTGGGTTGCAAGCTTGATAGATTCGATTCTTCAGCGTGAGATAGTAAAGGCCTGCAAAGTCGTCTTGTTTTACGTTTGCCAACTCAAGCCACCGATTTAGAAATTGAGTAATTCGGTTCACGAATGTATTAAAGTCTTCTCCACTTTCCGGTTTTGCAGTGTGAAACCTTTCCTGGTAACCATCTTCCGTTAATCTAAATCTTTTTAGTAGAGCGTCTTTAATTTTACCATAATCATCTGCATCTTCAGTTGTTAAGGTATAGAAAACTTTTAGCGGTTCTCCAGATAAACAGTTAATCAAGGCTGTGGCCCATTTGCTTTCTGGCCAACGATAACGTTTAGCCTGAACTTCGAATCGGTGTAAGAAGGATTCTAGACAGTCTGAGCGTTCATCGTATGTTGGCATGCGTGGAAGTTTCACGAAAAATTCATCACTATTATTATGTTTTCTTTCATGACCGGTTTTTGTTTTTTCAATTTCCAGCATCATTTGGGTCCTTTTGGTTTCTTCTTCTGCTAAAGCTATTTGTCTTTTTAGTTCCCTTTCTTGGACTCTTTCTTCTCGTTCTTCTCTACGTATTCTTTCTTCATGTTCTTTTTCTTCTCTACGAATTCTTTCTTCATTTTCTTCTCTACGAATTCTTTCTTCATGTTCTTTTTTCTTCTTTTACTTTCTCTTCGCACCATGAAAATATTCTTTCATGGGGTATTTCTAAGTCCTTTGCGAGACTTAAGTATCTTTTATATGCTTCCATGTTGCAATAAATTAGTTACGATATTTTATATATATTATATTGACAGGATACTGTTACTGACTGTTTTATTTATTTACACTTACTGGAATGAACTGTTCTATTTTTAGAAATCTCTCTCTCTCTTATTTCAACTTATTATGTATGTTGAATTTGATGCCTTTTATCGTTATATCTTATAAAGCAATGTGTCAATACAATGCGGAGTTATTATGACTTGTGTCAATAACAATGTGTCAATCGCGTGTACTCTAAACTATGTTACTACGAAAAATGTATCACCAATGTGTGTGACTCGTCGTTAGTTTGTGTACAATTATTCGCAATGACGCTAATATACTAGAGTGTGATAACAATAATAGGATGCCAAAATAATCCCAAGTTATCTATCACTAAATATAACACGACGGCTAGTAGACTCCTTTTATTATTATTTAGTTTTTAAAGACTCACTTTTCAGAACATAATATATAAGTGGTTTTCGGTAACAGTAATATGCCAAAAATGCATTTAAAACAAATCACTATGCAAAACAAATCACGATGTCTATAGTTACTATGTGATGCCCAACTCATGTAAAAGAGAATAATGAAGGATATATCTACCAACTCAGTTCGTGGCTGGGACCTCTCTCTTGTTCAATGGTTGTTCAACAATTGTAATTAGGCATTGAAGAGTGTTTAACAGTGATGTCTGAAATACAAAACAATAAAATATTGTAAGATTTACAATAGTTACAAAATGTGTTCACAACACTGAGTGATTGGATGACAGGTGAATGAATCGTTATGGAATGTAAACATATTGAAAACAATTCATGAATGAGGCAAACAACAAAATGAAATGAGTGATATAATAACAAAGTGGACAAGGAATGAATGAATGAATGAAAAACTGAGTGAATAAATGAATGAATGAATGGATAATGTATGAATGAAAGAATGAAGGGAGGAATAAATGTATGAATGATTGGATAAATGAGTGAATGAATGAATGAATAAATAAATGAATGAACAATGAATGAATGAATGATTTATAAATGAATAAATGGATGAAGGAATGAATCAATAAAATGCTATTCAATTTGAATGAAAGAATGAATGGATAAATTGCTATTCCATTTAAATGAAGAAATGAAAAAGAAAAAAAAATTAATCCTGTAAATAGGGAGTTCAATTAAAATATGATCAAGTGGGGCAATTAAGAGTTTTACAATTTAAACTTTAAAGTTAGATGAAATAGATATAAGTAACTAAATAAATTCAATTCTTTATATGTGTCCCCTCCAAAATGTCATGGTCTCAAGTGAGTAAAGAGCTACTCGACTATGCATAAAGATATATGTAGAATGAGGCCCCAGAATTTACTAGTTACTATAAATGAAAAACAATTAACGATTTGTTTACAATGAAATAAAAATAATGATGAAATTTAATTAAAAGAGATAAACAGTGATCGTGGCAGTTACAAATAGAGATATGAATATTTTACGTAACTTATGATAATATTCAGGTTCGTAAGTTTACGTTTCCAGACAGTTGATGGGCTTGGATGATCTATTCCTCTGATAACAGGATCGGACTCGTAAAATTCCACTTCCAGGCAATTGGTAAGAGGTTATTGTGTAGTCCTTTGACAGCGGGCTTGGGTTTGATCCTTGAAGATTATACAATCAAAGTTAAAAGCTCCGGGTGTAGATATAATATCTACAAAGTCCCAAAAGATAAAAATCTTACAGTATAGATAGTATGCAGATGACGTCACTCAGGCCTTTGTTATTGTTTTTGCCATCCGCGTTTGTGAGTTGTTCTCACTAAACTGTATTAACCAGACTAAAAACGTTCATGGATACACAGAGTGTGTGTGTTGGTGCGTTATACTTCCGGATGGCAATGTTGTGAACTCCTTGGCCAAGCGCATTCTATCTATATAGAAGGAATAGAGCGACTGGCCGTCCGGCATAGATTGTGGAGAGAAAGTGAGTGTAGAGTGTTAGACCTATCAGCTTTTATAATAAGTGGCTACGTGACAGAATGTAGAACGAAAAGTATTCACTAATTAGAAATTAATTCGAGGGAAGGCTATAAAAGGAAAGACGATCTAATATTAGAAGGTAAAGTTTATCTAAGCCTACCGAAATATAACTGGAGTGAGATGAATTCAGTTCTTAATAAAATAAAATTTAATAAGATAATTGTGAACAACCTTTACTGTGACAATATCGATCTATCAAAATGAGCCCCATCTTGTCAAAAACTGTCAAATGAAGTTTTGCAGAGATTTCGCACATCTAAATTATTGACGAAATAAAGGTCATTTTAGTCAACCGATATTTAACTTTTTAAAAACAATGCATTGTTTTCAGATTATGATAAATGTATCCTTTGCCTTAGATAACTGTAACACATTCTACACCTCTCCCTAAATAGTCATGTAAATGTTGCTGCTCCAAGCTCCAAGAAATAAATGACAATGTGAAATTTAACGTAAGCTTCAGTTTAATATGCAAAACAGATAAAAATGGACGTTTCGGGCTTCCCCTTTATCAACAAAACAGGATGAATGAAACACTACAGACGAATGAGATAATGTGGCAGTGGCGTTGCTATCTCCATCACCGCCCCTATGACATACTTCTCTCCGACGAGCATAAAAGTGTATCCAGACGAGAAGAACATCATAAATCTGATCATGTTTTGATTTTTATACATTCTGATCACATGACATGTGAAAAAGTTCTAGCCTGCATGAAGAATAAAAAAACCCAATTTTCTTTGTTTAGAACCAAGCTGCTGGTTGCTGGGCAGGCGGACGTGACATCAGACTATTGAATCCTATTATTCATATAAGAATTATCTATATTTGGGTAACCAATTGTCAAAATCTGCTAAATCGCATTTTCATCATGCAAAGAAAACTCGAATTTTGTTGCCATTTATTTGGTGACGTAAAGATGCATGACTCCTCTTGTTTTCGTCATAGAAAAAAAAAAAATCAAAACGGTAGGGGCTGTCTGAAGCCTGTGATCGTGAAAATACAAACGAAAGAATGAACACGGAGAGGCTTCGTATGGGAATGATACAGACAATGGACGTTTCAGGTACAAACCCTTCGTCAGGGCAACAATACACAAAATAACGTGGCAAACAAATAAAATAAAATAAAATGCAAAATAACTTGTATCGTCTGTACTCAATGGTGAATGCAGTATACTAGGTTTCGGATCGTAAGGTCCTGGGTTCGAGCCTCGCCCGACGCATAGTTGAGTCCTTGGAAAAAGGACACACAACGCCACTACTACATTATCTCATTCGTCCTTAGTGTTTTATTCATCGTGTTTTGTTGATAAAGGGGAAACCCGAAACCCGAAACGTCCACAGTATATGTCTTCGTCTAATAAATTAAAGCTTACAATTCAACACTTATCGTTATTTCTTTCCTTCGAGATTCAAGCAGCAACTTTTTCTTTCTTTTTTTTTTTTTTTTTAAATTATCGTGAAAATCCAGTACTAAAATCTGTTGACAAATTGATTCTTCCGATTGGACAAATAAAATTTAACGAGTTCAACCATGACCTCTAATTCATAAATACCGGAATCAAATGATCGAGCATTTTACCCTAGCAGATTTTAAAGAATAATCATTTGAGTCAACGGGTGATAGAATTACTCACATTCTAAAATTGAGCTTTATATAGCGCAATATCCACTAAATGTGCTCAAAGCGCTTTACAAGGGGTCCCTGGTCAACAGCAACATTTAACATGTAGGACGGGACATGACGCCTGTTAGGCGAAATTACAATTTTTCGGACAAAGACAACGCTGTAAACGGCCAGGTACTCATTTTACACCTGAGTACGGTGAGATAATGTGAGTAAAGAGCCTTTTTCTAAGGACTCAACTAACTATGCGCAGAGCAAGGCTCGAACCCAGGACCTTCCGATCCTAAAGCGAGTGTCATACCACATGACCACATAGCCGTTTTATAGATATAAATAAATCCATTGCCATAAGATGCGGCATGAGAACTATTCACCTTTAACGCCTCACAACATATGAGAATTGGTCATTTACCTAAAATGACCAGTTTCTATTTTTCTCCGACCTAATTCTAAACCTGCCAAGTACGACGAAAAAAATCGTAGAATTACGCATTTTTTGGCTCTAGCTCCAGAACTACAAAGGTGTTTTTGATTCAATACATTTGGTTGAAAGGGAAGTTTGATTGCTTAGAATCTATATTTAGAACTTTGGAGCATTTTCTGATCACGCCGAGGGCAAGTTAAATAACTAATCTGTAATGTTATTTGTGACCCATCGTCTCAAAACGGTATTATGTCGGAACGAATCATATGCTTAAAAGCCGAATTAAATGTTAAACTGGTCAAAAATATAAATTGTTGGCATTAGCACCCTAAAATATGGTTGCCATTCCCTTCAATAAATCGTTTAAACTGAACACAAGTCTGATATTTCTGATTATAAATTCATTTTTCAACATCATAACCAACCCGACTTAATACCGTTTTGAGACGAAGGGTCACATTTATTCAATTCATTTTATTTATTGTGACCCTTTTTCCCCTTGGAAACTACGAATTTTTTAGATTTCACGTTGGTAGCTCTGTAGTGTTGACACGCTTGGTCATAAACCGTGTTGTGTTGTTTTAGGAAGACACGTTGTATTGTGTGTTGTGACTATTTACATATGGATCGTGTTACGATTTACATATTATTATCATACTGCGTTTAAACTAGACTTCAGTATCAATATTTGCACTTGGTGTGACACACCACGACCAAACGGTATTACGGGTATGTGGTTTGTGGTTTGACACTCGGTTCCGGATCGGAAGGTCCTGGGTTCGAGCCTCGCTCGGCGCATATTTGAGTCCTTGGAAAAGACTCTTTACTCACATTCTATATCAACTTAAATGTTCACATGTATGTGTGATGTGCAAACATATAGATAGTATGCAATTGACGTCACTCAAGCCTTTGTTATTGTATTTTGCCATCCGCGTTTGTGAGTGATTCTCACTAAACTGTATTAACCAGACTATAAACGTTCATGATTACACAGAGTTTTGTGTGTTGGTCCGTTATACTTCCAGATGGCAATGTTATGAGCTTCTTAGCCAAGCGCATACTATCTCTATCCTTAAACCGTGTCATGCAAAGCACACACCGTACGCACACACACACACACACACACACACACACACACACATACACACACACACTCATGCATCCATACAATAACCAAAATAAGATAACAATGCATGATATTTACAAACAAGATTGAAGGCCTTGTGAACAGCAGTGCAAACGAGTATTATTCATTATATAGATAGAACGAAGTTGACGTCACTCAGGTCTTTGTTATTGTTTTTTTTGCCATCCACGTTTATGAGTAATTCTCAGTAAACTGTATTAACCTGACTATAAACGTTCATGGATACACACAGTTTTGTGTGTTGGTCCTTTATACTTCCAGATGGCAATGTTATAAGCTTCTTAGCCAAGCGCATACTATCTATAGATAGAACGAAGTTGACGTCACTCAGGTCTTTGTTATTGTTTTTTTTGCCATCCACGTTTATGAGTAATTCTCAGTAAACTGTATTAACCTGACTATAAACGTTCATGGATACACAAAGTTTTGTGTGTTGGTCAGTTATCAATACGGAAGTATAACCGACCAACACACAAAACTATGTGTAACCATGAACGTTTATAGTGTGGATAATACAGTGAGAATTATACATTAAATGTGGATGGCAAAAAACAATAACAAAGATCCGAGTGACGTCGACTTCAATCTATCTATAAACCTTCCTTCATATAATGCCCTGTCTGCTAACACCTTGAAATAATCGTTAGATAGTGTGAGCTTGGCGAAGAAGCTCACAACATTGCCATCCGGAAGTATAACGGACCAACACACAAAACTATGTGTAACCTTGAACGTATATAGTCGGGCTAATACAGTTTAGTCAAATTACTCCATCTACCAAATTACTCATAAACGCGGATGGCAAAAAAACCCCAAAACAACAACAACAACAACAACAACAACAACAAAAACAATAACAAAGATCTGAGTGACGTCAACTTCATACTATCTACAGATTTTGCATTTTTTATTTCAAATGTCAAATTGTTCCATTTCTGTTCTTAGTCCTTAGTTTTTCCCCCTTATATACAGTTGATGATTTGTCACGTCAATGAAGTCATTTCATGTGTTCTTGTCATTACTTGTCATATGTTTCTTTCCTTCACGCAGGTGGGCGGTAAACAAGACAAAAGAACACGATGTAATTGGTGAATAGCAAGTCTTATCAAGACTTGTAACAGAAAATGAAGTGAGTGGGAAAGTGCCAGAAGACAATAGAGAATTTAAAATTTCGCGGCGATGGGGGCTCGAACCCACGACCTTGCTGATACGATAACTCAACTCCGCCTGGCTGCAGGAGGAAGGCAATGCAGACGACTCCATCCACAATCACTGTGGAAGGGACGCAATGCAATAGACGCCAGCTACCATCATGGTGGAAGGGACGCAATGCAATCGACGCCATCTACCGTCATGGTGGAAGGGACGCAATGCAATCGACGCCATCTACCATCATGGTGGAAGGGACGCAATGTAATAGACACCATCTACCGTCATGGTGGAAGGGACGCAATGCAATAGACGCCATCTACCGTCATGGTGGAAGGGACGCAATGCAATAGACGTCATCTACCATTATGGTGGAAGGGACGCAATGCAATAGACGCCATCTACCGTCGTGGTGGAAGGGACGCAATGCAATCGACGCCATCTACCGTCATGGTGGAAGGGACGCAATGCAATCGACGCCATCTACTGTCATGGTGGAAGGGACGCAATGCAATCGACGCCATCTACCATCATGGTGGAAGGGACGCAATGCAATAGACGCCATCTACCGTCATGGTGGAAGGGACGCAATGCAATAGACGCCATCTACCGTCATGGTGGAAGGGACGCAATGCAATAGACACCATCTACCGTCATGGTGGAAGGGACGCAATGCAATAGACACCATCTACCGTCATGGTGGAAGGGACGCAATGCAATCGACGCTATCTACCGTCATGGTGGAAGGGACGCAATGCAATAGACACCATCTACCGTCATGGTGGAAGGACGCAATGCAATAGACGCCATCTACCGTCATGGTGGAAGGGACGCAATGCAATAGACGCCATCTACCGTCATGGTGGAAGGGACGCAATGCAATAGACGCCATCTACCGTCATGGTGGAAGGGACGCAATGCAATAGACGCCATCTACCGTCATGGTGGAAGGGACGCAATGCAATAGACGCCATCTACCATCATGGTGGAAGGGACGCAATGCAATAGACGCCATCTACCATCATTGTGGAAGGGAGGCAATGCAATAGACGCCATCTACCATCATTGTGGAAGGGACGCAATGCAATAGACGCCATCTACCATCATTGTGGAAGGGACGCAATGCAATAGACGCCATCTACCATCATTGTGGAAGGGACGCAATGCAATAGACGCCATCTACCATCATTGTGGAAGGGACGCAATGCAATAGACACCATCTACCGTCATGGTGGAAGGGACGCAATGCAATAGACGCCATCTACCGTCATGGTGGAAGGGACGCAATGCAATAGACGCCATCTACCGTCATGGTGGAAGGGACGCAATGCAATAGACGCCATCTACCGTCATGGTGGAAGGGACGCAATGCAATAGACGCCATCTACCGTCATGGTGGAAGGGACGCAATGCAATAGACGCCATCTACCATCATGGTGGAAGGGACGCAATGCAATAGACGCCATCTACCGTCATGGTGGAAGGGACGCAATGCAATAGACACCATCTACCGTCATGGTGGAAGGGACGCAATGCAATAGACGCCATCTACCGTCATGGTGGAAGGGACGCAATGCAATAGACACCATCTACCGTCATGGTGGAAGGGACGCAATGCAATCGACACCATCTACCATCATGGTGGAAGGGACGCAGTGCAATCGACGCCATCTACCATCATGGTGGAAGGGACGCAATGCAATAGACACCATCTACCGTCATGGTGGAAGGGACGCAATGCAATAGACACCATCTACCGTCATGGTGGAAGGGACGCAATGCAATAGACACCATCTACCGTCATGGTGGAAGGGACGCAATGCAATAGACACCATCTACCGTCATGGTGGAAGGGACGCAATGCAATCGACGCCATCTACCGTCATGGTGGAAGGGACGCAATGCAATCGACACCATCTACCGTCATGGTGGAAGGGACGCAATGCAATAGACACCATCTACTGTCGTGGTGGAAGGGACGCAATGCAATCGACGCCATCTACCATCATGGTGGAAGGGACGCAATGCAATAGACGTCATCTACCATTATGGTGGAAGGGACGCAATGCAATCGACGCCATCTACCATCATGGTGGAAGGGACGCAATGCAATAGACACCATCTACCATCATGGTGGAAGGGACGCAATGCAATAGACGCCATCTACCATCACTGTGGAATGGACGCAATGCAATAGACGCCATCTACCATCATGGTGGAAGGGACGCAATGCAATCGACACCATCTACCATCATGGTGGAAGGGACGCAATGCAATAGACGCCATCTACCATCACTGTGGAATGGACGCAATGCAATAGACGCCATCTACCATTATGGTGGAAGGGACGCAATGCAATAGACACCATCTACCGTCATGGTGGAAGGGACGCAATGCAATAGACGCCATCTACCGTCATGGTGGAAGGGATGCAATGCAAATCGCCGCTCATCTACCGTCATGGTGGAAGGGACGCAATGCAATCGACACCATCTACCATCATGGTGGAAGGGACGCAATGCAATCGACACCATCTACCATCATGGTGGAAGGGACGCAATGCAATAGACGCCATCTACCGTCATGGTGGAAGGGACGCAATGCAATCGACACCATCTACCATCATGGTGGAAGGGACGCAATGCAATCGACACCATCTACCATCATGGTGGAAGGGACGCAATGCAATAGACGCCATCTACCGTCATGGTGGAAGGGATGCAATGCAATCGACGCTATCTACCGTCATGGTGGAAGGGACGCAATGCAATCGACACCATCTACCATCATGGTGGAAGGGACGCAATGCAATCGACACCATCTACCATCATGGTGGAAGGGACGCAATGCAATAGACGCCAGCTACCATCATGGTGGAAGGGACGCAATGCAATAGACGCCATCTACCGTCATGGTGGAAGGGACGCAATGCAATCGACACCATCTACCATCATGGTGGAAGGGACGCAATGCAATAGACACCATCTACCGTCATGGTGGAAGGGACGCAATGCAATAGACACCATCTACCGTCATGGTGGAAGGGACGCAATGCAATAGACGTCATCTACCATTATGGTGGAAGGGACGCAATGAAATAGACGCCATCTACCATCATGGTGGAAGGGACGCAATGCAATCGACGCCATCTACCGTCATGGTGGAAGGGACGCAATGCAATCGACGCCATCTACCGTCATGGTGGAAGGGACGCAATGCAATAGACGCCATCTACTGTCATGGTGGAAGGGACGCAGTGCAATCGACACCATCTACCGTCATGGTGGAAGGGACGCAATGCAATAGACACCATCTACCGTCATGGTGGAAGGGACGCAATGCAATAGACAACATCTACCGTCATGGTGGAAGGGACGCAATGCAATAGACACCATCTACCGTCATGGTGGAAGGGACGCAATGCAATCGACACCATCTACCGTCATGGTGGAAGGGACGCAATGCAATAGACACCATCTACCATCATGGTGGAAGGGACGCAATGCAATAGACACCATCTACCGTCATGGTGGAAGGGACGCAATGCAATAGACGTCATCTACCATCATGGTGGAAGGGACGCAATGCAATCGACGCCATCTACCGTCATGGTGGAAGGGACGCAATGCAATCGACACCATCTACCATCATGGTGGAAGGGACGCAATGCAATCGACGTCATCTACCATCATGGTGGAAGGGACGCAATGCAATCGACACCATCTACCGTCATGGTGGATGGCATCGGCTGCATAGCGTCCCTCCCACGACCAGGCGTAGTTGTTGTATCAGTAAAGTCGTGGGTTCGAGCCTCCATCGCCTCGAAATTTTTATTCCCTATTGTCTTCTGGCACGTTTCTACTCACTTCATTTTCTGTTCTTATCAATATCAGTGTCTGCTCCAGTCATTTTTCTGAATTCTTATCAAGACTTGTTGCATAGAATGAATGAATTTTATCCAATAAAAAACCCCGGATTATATAATGAAAACAGGCCATGTTTTGTTGTTTTACAACTGTGCAATCGTGGCAACAAAATGACACAATGTTAAAAATGAGTTGATGAAATCTAATGAACTGAGACTTCTGAGTAACTTGCAAAGAATTTGAGTAAAAGTTGGAAATTTTTAAATTCCGATGTTACACAAAAATAAATGACTTTAAACATTTGTTTCGGATTTCACGCAATCAACAGACGATAAATTCTACATATCCTTGGTGAGCCAATTAATTATTTTATCGGACTAATTAATGATTCTTTAAAGGGAAATAAACGTGTCATGGATTTTACTACCGTATCTTATATTATGTGTATTTGTTAAAAAAATTGTGATTTCCTCCCCTTTTAAACGCTGATTTTCGATGTAACAATTCAACTTAGACGTAAGAGTGCCTTCATGATTATCATGGAGATGAGAGTTTAAGACGATTCAAATTCAAATGAATTTGCTATTCAACAAAAAATAGTCCAGATGATAAAATCTTTAAAAATGTCTCTTTACGGGACGATGGCATCTGCTGAGAGACAGCTCGGCTCCTCCAATTCCTCCATCAACTCGATCGGCTCATCTCTCTCTTCATCCCGGGCTCACTCCTCACTGAGCATCAACGGCCCGGCCACCGTGACCACCACGC
>NC_088369.1:1955603-1975178 GCF_034508935.2 Berghia stephanieae
CAAGGCGTCATGTCTTGTCCTACACGTTAAGTGTTGTTGTTGGCCAGGGATCCTTTGTAAAGCGCTTTGAGCACGTTTAGTGGATATTGCGCTATATAAAAGCTCAACTTTTATTTCTTTCATAACATGGATAGGAAAACCATCAAATTCACCTTTATTTGAATTACCTATAATATATGTGTCTTTTCAGAACATTTTTATTCCTATATAGTTGGAAAGTAATATGTTTTCTTTTATACATTTCACCAAACTCAAAATTATCAACAACAAAAAAATTAAAACCACCAATCGAAAGCAAGGCAAATTTAGCTCTATTTGAATTACTTTTATATTCCTTCATAAAACATAAAATATATAAGAAAGTTTTGTTTTTGACTCGTAATGATTTATGATGTGTTTATCAAATATTTCCTCTAATGGTAACACATTTGACCGGGTCTGTGGTTCGATCCCCAGTCGATGGTCGGCGGATCAAACCTCTGAAGTCCCGATTTTCACGATCGGCGGATCAACGTCTGAAGTCTACATACGAGCTTTGCGCACCATGTTTTATTTAATTTTGGGCGGATCAGACCTCTGATGACATCTCAATAAATACAACCTGGTGCGCAAAGTGCTTATGTGTAGACTTCAGAGTTTTGATCCCCCAGATCGTGAAAATCGGGACTTCAGAGTTTTGATCCCCCAGATCGTGAAAATCGGGACTTTAGAGTTTTGATCCCCCAGATCGTGAAAATCGGGACTTCAGAGTTTTGATCCCCCAGATCATGAAAATTGGGACTTTAGAGTTTTGATCCCCCAGATCATGAAAATCGGGACTTCAGAGTTTTGATCCCCCAGATCATGAAAATCGGGACTTCAGAGTTATGATCCCCCAGATCGTGAAAATCGGGACTTCAGAGTTTTGATCCCTCAGATCGTGAAAATCGGGACTTTAGAGGTTTGATCCGCCGATGTGTGACACATCTTATCAAAACGGTATTATGTGGGGATGAACTCATTACTGGAAATTGAATTCACCGCCACAGATTTGAAACTTGATTTTAATTTCTATTCAATATGGTGGAGAATAGAGACAATTTCTTCCATAGTAAAAACCTCAATTACATCATTCCTGTCACTCTGATTTAGAACAATTTAAGGGGGTAAATTCATCCCAGCCGACGTGTAATATATGCAGGGCTGACATCTAAAAACAATTATGGGCCTAGTTTAACATGTAATGGACAATATTTTGCGTTATTTTTTTTTTAGATTTCCATTACAACAATGAGGCCATAATGAATTGGGTTATCAGACCTGTGGATAAGTACACATCGATCCAGACATAGCACAGTGTTTAGATGTGTAGTCACATCTTCTATTGGTGCGGCTATGTGGTCTTGTGGTATGACACTCGCTTTCGGGTCGGATGGTTCTGGGTTCGAGCCTCGCTCGGCCCAAAGTTGAGTCCTTGGAAACGGCTCATGACTCACATTCTCTCACCGTACTCATGTGTAAAATGAGTAAAATATCGCCTAACAGGTGTCATGTTTCGTTCTACATGTTACGTGTTCTGTTGGTCAGGGACCCCTTGAAAAGCGCTTTGAGCACATTTAGTGGATATTGCGCTTTTAAAAGCCCAATATTTACCAAGATTTTCTCTTTAATCATTATAATATATCTATTCATTCTTTGCAGATATGCCACTGACTGTAAACACACCTTAATCAAGCTGGTCGTACTTGTCACGTGTCTAATGTGTGTCAACGCCTTTTCTTTCATTCTTATATACGCAACAGAGGGCGCCATCTTCACAGCCTTAATTTCCTCTTTAGCCATCCCAGTGGCTCAAGGATTCTGGTCGTTGTTTTCATACGAATACGAGACAGATGAATTCAGTTGGAGGCCCACATTCACCCACAACACGGCTTTTATTCTCGGTGGCCTCGGTCTTGCTGTACCTGCTGTCATCGCCTACAAAATTTTCAGCGAAAAAGATGCACGGAACATAAAGCGGGAAACGAAAGGATATTCAGATGTCTCCAGCTCGGAGTACGACTAAATGGCATGTCGTGATAAAACAACAAATAACAACAAAATGTGACCCCTCGTCTCAAAACGGTATTAAGTTGGGATTATTAAGATGCTGAAAATGGAATTTGTAGCCAGAAATATCATGCTTTAGTTGAGTTCATAAGCTTTGTAGAGAAGGAATATCATATTTTACTGTGCTAAATACTAACGTTTCATATTTTTGACCAGTTTAACTATAATTTGACTTTTTAGCATCTGGTCCATCCCGACATAATACCGTTTTGAGACGAGGGGTCACAAATTAGTAAAATGAAACCATACGTCATTTATCCGGAGAGACACAATCCATCAACAAAATACCTGCTCATATTATATTCAATGGACAAACTAACAAATATTTTTTTAAAAGTAGCCCTTCAGAGCCATTAGGCCCTTTGAGCCGGAGTTTATCCCGGTTTCCATAGCATGAAGCGGAGGATAGTAATTGCTTGCTACCCTTTGGATAGGGCGCTCGTCTATCGCAAAGTACATTCCACCAGATCTAACAGACAGGGGGATCGACTACACCCGGGATCGATCTCAGTCGCTTTGCGTGTGAAGTGAGTGCTCTACCAATTGAGCTGAGTGAATACCAACATTTCACCACGAAAAACAATGGCTGTTCAACTCAATCTCATGTCATAGTTATTGATAAAATGCCATGAATTGAAGGAAAGGTAAAGCTAATAGTATGCAATATTATAGTACAATTCTCAATAATATCTATTGAAAACCTTCATTACAGAAACGTCCATTCGCTGTACCAAACCATGTTTAAATCGTAAACAATGTCTGACAACAACTCACAATTAATAATGGGTTCAGTTCTAACAATTTCCAAAGGCATCGTTTCGGAACTAAATTTAACCATTTAATGGCCAATGAACAAAAATAAACAAACCGCGATAGGCAACACAACCGTGATTTCAAAAACTGGTTCCTATTTCAAAGGAAGTGTAAAACCAATCTTCCGGAGGACTGAATACATACCTTGATCTTTTAGTTTTAGAGTAATGGAATTTTATTTTCTAGTCTAAATATGATGGTCGTCAAAAAAAAAAAAAGACCATTCATCCTCTCTCTTTTACGTCCCGTAATCCTAAGAATCTGTCTATACACCATGCTACTGTACTAAAATAGCTACCATGGAAGCACGTCTGACCGGCAATCAGGAGGTCTGAGGCTCGATCCCCAGTCGAGATGGACCGACTGATTATTTGGGATGTTTTTTTTCTTGTATTTTTCTTTCTCGTTCTGTCTGGCACCTTTCACACACTCTTGTTCAAATCTTTATCTTTCGGTCCTCTCCACCTTAACCCTCTCCTTACCACCCATTGGAAAATCGTCACATTCGTTACAATGCAGCCAACAATTTTCTTACTTTGACTTCATTTTGTTATAGTTACAGCTATAAAACTCGACACTGTGTTGCAGAGCTCATTTTTCTGAACAAAATATAGAATATACTCGTTGCTATTCTGTTTGAAAATCCATTTTTGTGTTGGGTGGGTATGAAGTTTTGGGGTAAAATTCTGAAAATAGCTGGTAAGGAGAGAGTTAACTTTCTACTTACCAGGCATTTTCAGAATTTTCCCCAAAACTTCACACCCAACTAACACAAAAATATATTTTTTATCACTCAAATACAATAGCAGTAAGTTCTTGCGATAAATAATGTCTTTATCAAAACATGCTCTACAACACACCGTGTTCATTTTCTTTAAATATTATGATGTACAAAAGAAATTTGAATAAGAAAACTGATGGTTGTATCGTAACGAATGTGAGGATTTTCCTGTAGTTGGTAAGGAGAGGGTTCAACTCCAAAAGGTTTGCTGGGCAACACCTCCTAGATTTCTACTGCTATTGATCTAATGATTATTGAAAAAGTCATTTATAAATTAACGATCATATTGATTGTTTCTGCCTTTCATAGGCATTGACGTCGTCGTCATCATTATCATCATCCTCATCATCATCATCACCATCATCATCATCATCATCATCATCATCATCATCATCATCATCATCATCATCATCATCATCCATCATCATCACATCATCATCATCATCATCATCATCATCATCATCATCATCATCATCATCATCATCATCATCATCATCACATCATCATCACATCATCATCATCATCACCATCATCATCATCATCATCATCATCATCATCATCATCATCACATCATCATCATCATCATCATCACATCATCATCATCATCATCATCATCATCATCATCATCATCACCATCATCATCATCATCATCATCTTGACGATAAATATTGTTATTCTAGACACCATCATTATATTAAAGTATCTTATATCAGTCAAAAACGATATTTCTGTATGGGTTTGTAGATTGTTTTGCTTGGCAACACATTTAATTTGCCATTATAATATGTGTACTTTCTAGTGTATTGCCTCCATCTGGAAAAGGCAGGTAGCTCGTTACTGTCAGGTGTGTATGGAATTAAAGAATATTCCTGTCTGTGTAACACTTGAGCCTTTTATATAGTGCAATATCCACTTAACGTGCTCAAAGCGCTTTACAAAGGGTCCCTGGTCAACAGCAGCACTTAACATGTAGGACGTGACATGACGTCTGTTAAGCGATATTACAATATTTTCGGACAGAGACAACGCTGTTAACGGCCAGGTACACATTTTACACCTGGGTAAGGCGAGAGAATGTGAGTAAGGACTCAACTGTGCGTCGAGCGAGGCTTGAACCCAGGACCTTCAGATCCGAAAGCGAGTGTCACACCACAAGACCACATAGCAACACTTCTGGACAAACAGATTTGAATAAGGAAGAAAAGTGTGATAATGTAAAAAAAACCATGGTTCCTATTTCATTGGAAGCGTATAATCCCTCTTCCCAACAACTGGATAAATACCCTATGTAATTCATATTCTGGTGTCAGAGTGTTAGTATTATATTTTCTAGTCTAAATATACACTGGTTGTCAATAAAGAACACTCACCCTCGCTCTTTTACGTCCCATAATCCTAAGAATCTGCCAATACTTCCCGCCACTGAAATAGTTATGTCACCTTTATGTAACCTATTCATTTTTAGTATTCCGAAGGACTGGTTACATACATACACACTCCCAAGGTTTTAGGAACCAAAAGAGTGGAGGGTGTGACGTCACGACTTTTCTTCCCTATTATGTATTGGGGAAATTGTCTCTGTTTTCCATGTCTGGATTTTCAGGTGGGAATCTCTTTTATTCACTGGTGCTCTTTATTGCAAGACCGCACAGCCGAGTAGACTAGTAAATAAAATAAAAAAACAACTAATAAATATGCCCACTTCCACGGATTTCCCATGCTCAAAGCGCTCTGCAATGATTCATTTATTCCCCCAGCAGGCAACATGGAACCATATTTCCCTTTAATACATTACAAATCGAATGTCAAGCGTTCTTTTTATACTAACCTCCTGACAATATCCGTAACTGCCTTTAATCAGATTGTCTTTCACACCTGAGTCGAGTGGGGTACTGTGTGCTATGTGCCTTACCTAAGTCGAGGACGAGACATGACGCCTGTTAGGCGATAATAATCTTTGTTTCCGACAGACACAACGCTGTTAACGGCATGGTACTCATTTTACACCCGAGTAGAATGAAAGAATGTTAGTAAATAGCTTTTCCAAGGACTCAACTATGCGCTGTGCAAAGTGACGAGACTCGAACCAAAGACTTTCCGGTCCAAAGACGAATGACATATTTCATAAATCTACCCGGCATATCACCGTGTTGAGGTAGTAGATCACATATTCATCAAGGAAATTCAATTTCAATTCAAATTTATGCTTATGCATTCGCCAATGTGCGCATGTTTGCAGGTCCGACAGACGGATGCAATTATGGGCCTGATTCAACATTGTTGTCATGAAAAATATTTTGTGTTAGTTTGGAAGTAATTCCATTACAACAAAATGAATCATCACAATTTGGGTAATCAGATCTGTAAATAGGTATACGTTGGTTTGAGAGTATTTCCATAATAAAAATGAACCTATAACGATTTGGGTTATCAGACCTGTAAATAAGCACACGTTGGTTTGAAATTATCTCCATGATAACTATGAACCAACAACATTATGGATAATCAGACCTGTAAGTCGGTATACGTTGGTTTGAGAGTATTTCCATGATAACAATGAACCTATAACGATTTGGGTTATCAGACCTGTAAATAAACACACGTTGGTTTGAAATTATCTCCATGACAACTATGAACCAACAACAATATGGATAATCAGACCTGTAAGTCGGTATACGTTGGTTTGAGAGTATTTCCATGATAACAATGAACCTATAACGATTTGGGTTATCAGACCTGTAAATAAGCACACGTTGGTTTGAAATTATCTCCATGACAACTATGAACCAACAACAATATGGATAATCAGACCTGTAAGTCGGTATACGTTGTTTGAAAGTATTTCCATAATAACAATGAACCCATAATAATTTGGGTTACCTGATCTGTAAAAAAGTACACGATGACTTTCGCCACCAATTCACATTTGATAACAACATACCTTGCTTTGAATCAAACAGAAAAGAGTTTGAGGTGAGAAGAGCAATACGCTTCAACAGTCGTAACGTCACTTCCCTCGTAATGACCCACGGTAACTTAGTAACTGGCTCTAACTTTCGGAACAATGGCGAACGTCCTTATGAAATATTTCTCCGTCGAGAATAAAAGCGTATCCAGAGGGAATTTGATCATGTTTTGACTTTTACACATTCTGATCACAAGACATATGAAAAGTTCTAGCCAGCATGAAGAATAAAAAATATCGATTTTTTTTGTTTAGAGCCACGATGGCCGCCGTTGCTGGGCGACGTGACATCAGACTATTGAATCCAATAGACCTACCACATTGACCTACCCTCAAATTTCATTTTTAATCACTTGTATCTACAGACCACCCCCAAGCAAAAAGAACAAACTGAGACAGAATGATTTTGCTGACGAATTTTCAGATTTTGTATCAAAAGACACATCAAATAAGCGAAAAATTTATATCGGCGATTTTAATATTCAGTTTGATGTTGATCAGAATAGTCTCGTTAAAATTATAAAAAATATGCTGAATGAACATGGCCTCACTCAGTTAGTGACCTCTCCAACTCAAAGATTGGGGCACATCTTGGACTGGTTCATCATTGACACACCCTCGCTTGTTGAATCAATTAAAAATATCAAAAAAGAAATTTCAGACCACAATCTGATTCTGGCAACTCTCAAATGCATCAAAGAGAAAGCAAAGAAAGTCAAGATAGTGTCTAGGGATACCAAAAAAATAGACATTAGTTCCTTCAAAAACAATCTGTCAGAGGAACTAGGAAGAATGGATATACCATCAGCACAGAAAACAGAAGAGGTACTGCGCAACGTCATCGACAGGCATGCGCCAAAGACAACTAGAATAATAATTCCAGGAAACCGTCTCCGTGGTTTAACCAGAGTGAAAAAACTGCCAAAAGGGAAAAAAGGAATGCAGAGGCATCGTGGAGAAAATCGGGCCTTGAGATTGACCGGCTGATATATATAGCAAAAAAGCATAAGTATAAAACCACCTGCAAAAGAGCAAAAAGAAACTATTATAACACAAAACTGTCATCAGTGAGGGACACTAAGGAATTTTTCTCTGTTTCAAAGGAACTTTTAGGGGAAGAAAAGGGCATGTGTCTACCCACTAATATCCCGGTAGAAAAGCAGCCGGATGCATTTTCAGATTTCTTTTCGGGAAAAATATCGAAAATTCGGAACAATTTGGACCTCGTGCAAAATGAAGATATAAATTTCCACCCTTTTTCGGGTTCACAAGGATTCTCTTGTTTTAAAGAAACAACTGAAGAAGAAATTTCTAAAATAATTTTTTCATCTTCCTCGAAGTCATGTGATTTAGATCCTTTACCAACTAATATTTTGAAATTATGTCTTCCTGAATTGTTACCTTGCATAACTTATATTATAAATCAGTCACTTATCTCAGGACAAGTCCCAGATATCTATAAACATGCAATTGTAAAGCCTCTCATAAAAAAGCAAAATCTCGATGTAAATGACCTTAGTAACTACCGTCCCGTCTCAAATCTGCCATTTCTTTCTAAAATCCTTGAAAAAGTTGTACTCAGACGTCTTTCACAACATCTCCATGAAAACAATCTATGGGAAAAATTTCAGTCAGCTTATCGTTCTTACCACAGCACAGAAACTGCTCTGTGCTGTGTTGCGAGTGATTTGCTTGATGTTTTAGATAAAGGTTCTGTTTCTCTTCTGACATTGTTAGACCTTTCGGCGGCGTTTGATACTATTGATCACGGTATTCTCATTAAACGACTTAATATAACCTTTGGCTTGTCTGGGACTGTCTTGCAGTGGTTTGAATCTTATTTAGATGGCAGAAAGCAACAGGTTATGATTTTAGATAAACTTTCTCGTCAACATACATTGTCTTTTGGTGTTCCTCAAGGCTCTGTTTTGGGTCCAATTCTTTTTGTTTTGTATACTTCTCCATTATCTAATGTCATCACTGGTCATGGGCTGCGCTATCATCTCTATGCAGATGATACGCAACTTTATGCTACTGATAAAACTAAAAATCTCGAAAATATTGTGAAACGTGTGGAAGAATGTGTGACGGATGTGAAAGAGTGGATGGATGCAAACAAGTTGAAAATGAATGAGTCAAAAACAGAAGTGATGATTGTGGGAAATAGAGGGCAGTTGAAGGTGAATGATGGTCTTGAGGTGTTGATTGGGGGTGAAAAGATCAAAGTTTCAAAGACTGTGAAAAATTTGGGTGTCTATTTTGATTCAGAAATGAAAATGTCAGCTCACATTTCTGCTCTCTGTAAATCTTTATACTTTCAATTGAAGAAAATCAGTTCGATCCGTCAGTATATTGCAATTGGAACATGTAAAACATTGGTTGTTTCCCTCATTTTTTCGAAACTAGACTATTGTAACTCGCTGCTTGTCAACTTGCCTCAGGCTTCTATTAAACAATTGCAACTACTGCAAAACAGTGCAGCAAGATTAGTTTTTGGCAAAAAAAAATTTGATCATGCAACCCCTTTGTTGGCCTCTCTCCACTGGTTGCCCATTGAAAAGCGCACATATTACAAAGCAGCGTGTCTTGTTTATAAGTGTTTGGCCTGTATAGCACCGGCATATCTCACAGATCACGTGGTCATGTGTAAATTTGAAAATTACACTTTAAGATCATGTAATGACCAAACGAAAATTTCGGAAAAAAGATCAAGAACAAAATTTGGTGATAGATCGTTTGCTTGTTTCGGCCCCAAGATTTGGAATGAACTACCACGTGGTCTGAGGGAGTGCAAGTCTTTACCTACTTTTAAAAAGAATCTCAAGACACATTTTTACTGTATTTGTTTTTCTTGACTCTATATGAATCCTTGATTTGGCTATGAATTGTTATTGTTGTTATTATTTTATTTTTTTATTTTTTCACTTAAAATTGATATTTATATTGTAAAGTGCCCAGAGCTTGTGTTTTACACGAGAATGAGCGCTATATAAATGTGTATTATTATTATTATTATTATTATCTATAAATCAGGCTTTTTATATAATAGAAAGATGACTAAACACACACACACACATACACGCACACACACACACGCACACACACACACATACACGCACACACACATACACACACACATACACGCACACACACACATACATACACACATACACACACGCACACACATACACATACACACATACACACACACATAGACACACACATACACACATACACACACATACACACATACACACACATACACACACATACACACACACGCACACACACACACATATACACACACATACACATACACATACACGCACACACACATACACGCACACACATACACACATACACGCACACACACATACACGCACACACATACACGCACACACACACATACACGCACACACACATACACGCACACACACACACATACACACACACACACACAATAATTCATCGACAGAAAAAGGTGTCGCGAAGAGTCCTGAGTCTATGGATATTTTGTTTTTTGGCCTCATCCAATCAACACCGTCCTTTCTTTAGCCAGTTGGGAAATTATGTCGTAGACAACAGGGTTCAATTGTCTGATCTCACGTCCTCCCAACAACGAGCACGTTGGTTCTAAACAAAGAAAATCGGTACTTTTATTCTTCATGCTGGCTAGAACTTTTTCACATATCATGTGATCAGAATGCATAAAAGTCAAAACACGATCAGATATATAAGATTTTTCTCCTCTGGATAAACTTTTATGCTCGTCGGAGAAGTATTTCATAAGGGTGTCCGCCATTGTTCCGATAGTTTGGAACCAATTACTAAGTTACTATGCGCCATTACGAGGGAAGTGACGTCACGACTGTTGAACCCCATTAAGATATAAAATCTAAGCATACACCAAGTGACGTCAATGTAAGATTGATTTTTTAATATAACATACAATGCCAAGGCTAATGATAAAACGATGAAAAGATGTTTATCAAATTTAATAGCCCTAGAAAACTCATAGACTAATGGAATAAAAATGATCCCAAAATAGGAAGCTAACGATTACGTTAATCGCCTACAAAGATCGACCAACGACTTGGAAGCGAACGAGGATCTGCCCTCAGACATTTCCACACGACACTGACAACTTAAATAAAAACCTGACGCGATCTGAGAACGTGTAGAAGGCTCCATTTTTGTTCTGAGTCGATCGTAACGTAGAAACGGAAACATAATTCTGCACACGTGACTTTAATGAATATGAGCGGTGACATAAAATTTGATTTTGACGCGTTCGTTGTCCTCGACGAACGGAGTCGTTAGTTCCGCAATATCAGCCTGCCTCGATTGGGCAAAGGTTTGGGATGCTTTGCATCGAGACACGCTGATATTTTGACGTGGTTTCTATCGAGACACGCTGATTTTATGACATGATTTGTATCGAGACATGCTGATTTTTTGGCATGATTTGTATCGAGACATGCTGATTTTTTGGCATGATTTGTATCGAGACATGCTGATTTTTTGGCATGATTTGTGTATCGAGACAGCCTAATATTTTGACACGATGTCTATCGAGACAGGCTAATATTTTGACACGATGTCTATCGAGACAGGCTAATATTTTGACACGATGTCTATCGAGACAGGCTAATATTTTGACACGATGTCTATCGAGACAGGCTAACTTTTTGACATGAAATGTATCGAGACAGGCTGATATTTGACATGATTTGTGTATCGAGACACGCTGACATTTTTTGAGGAGATATTTCAAGGCATTTTTCTTTCTGCTTTGCTTGTTCCTATTTTATGTTAACCTTTTCAGCAGTGCTGCTCTCCAACTGGTCTATGAGACAATTTACATGGGTTTGGTCTACACGTGTTGTATACATCAGCTTATTTTGTCGCATTGAGACAAAACCAATTTTTATAATTATTTGGACGGAAGAAATAATTCTAAACATTTCATGTTGAGGCCAACCATTTGCTGGGGACTCGATAGCTCAGTAAGTATAACACTCGATTCACAGGCAAAGGGATCGAGATTGATTCACGGTTAATTCGAGAATATTTTTTCCTACCACCTCCTATCTACCTAGCAGTGATTGGGTAGCTGGGTCTGTTTGATCTGGCACAAAGTATTTTGCGACAGACTAACGTTCTATGCAAAGGGCAGGAAGCAATTGCTATAGTCCGTTTCACTCTATAGAAACAGGGATAAACTTTGACTGCACGGGGCTCATGACTCGGAAGGAAAACTTAGAATTTTAGGTATCTTCTTCTAGTCAGCTGATCCTGCGTAGGACGTTGCTTCCCGAACTTTCTTGCGAAACAGATTACGGTTTTCCGCCAGTCTATTTGCTTGAGTTGTTGTCATTCCCAGCCATTCGCATATATCTTGTTCCCAGCTTCTTGTTGGTCTTCCTCTTCCTCTCTTGCCGTCTACCCTTGTCTGCAGAATGTGCTTCTCTAATGATTCTTGGCGAGTCGTATGGCCAAAATTTTAGGTATACCATATAAAATATGAATAAAAATCGGTGACCCTATTGAAAAGAGTGAATCTTGTGTCTCCCATCTTTAAAAATCCTTTAGATTTCGATCTTTTGTTTATTTTGTCATCCAGGTTACTTGTCATCGCGTAAGTCATTCCAAGAGTCTGTTGGCCTCGGAATAAAACACGTATTAAAAATGATGGCCACAAAACTTGCACATCAAATATCCACCTTAATATTGGCAAAATATCTCAAACCTGGGACTTTGCGAAGTCTCAACGGCAATCTATATAAAGGTAATCATAATGACGATGATGATGATGATGATGATGATGATGATGATGATGATGATGATATGATGATGATGATGATGATGATGATGATGATGATGATGATATGATGATGATGATGATGATGATGATGATGATGATGATGATGATAATGATGATGATGATGATGATGATGATGATGATGATGATGATGATGATGATGATGATGATGATGATATGATGATGATGATGATGATGATGATGATGATGATGATGATGATGATGATGACGATGACGACTGATAATGATATTGGTAAAAATAAAAGAAGCGAGAAAACAGTAGGTATCCAAGCAAATATTCTTTATTAATGAATGAAATGGTAATTTGAAACAGCTTATAAAATATTGTTTCGTCACTGTTTCATCGTTTTCTTTTCCGTATCACTATTTTTGGCTACATGTCCTTTTCCAGGTTCTTTCAAATCCAAGTCCAGCCATCAAATCTGGTTCATTCGCCTAGACGGGAAGAGAGCGACTGATAGAGAGAAAAAAAGAGAAAGAGTTAATTTGGTTTATTTGATTGTTTGAAAATAGAGTTCTATCTTTATAAAGATCTTTACATCTTTATTTTATTTTACATGTTATCTTTGTAAAGCCAACACCAGACGTATTGGTTAACTTTAGGCAAGGTTGACTTTATCCATTATCGATGGAACCGAATAACGAAAAGTTTGAACTGTAAGCTTCAATTTATTAGACGAAGACAGATACTGTGGACGTTTCGGGTTTCCCCTTTATCAACAAAACACGATGAATAAAACACTAAGGACGAATGAGATATGTGTGCATGGCATAGTTAAGGTGGACAAACAAAAACAATGATGGGACAAGATACAAACAGAGTGGAGAAGATAGACAGATAATATTTGAAAAAAAAAAGAAAATGACAAGACAATTTTTGTAGTACTCACCCATACCTCCCATATGGGCGGGGTTCTGAAATAATAAAATATAAAATGTATTCTTGTGTAAACTTCTGTAGTAAACTTGTCTATTCGCTATGTAAGAAGATGAAATTGAAATGATTGAACTTTTCATTGTGTTTATTATTTTAAAAAAACAAAACAATGTAAAGCGCCTAGAGCATGTTGCAATCTGGGAAAGGCGCGATGCAAATGTCATTTATTATTCCTTATAATGTTTTGTAAATAATGATAATTATGATTGTTAAAATGCAAAACAAGACATCTAAACACTTCAAAAGTTTATTCCATACCATTTATCAGGAATGATATTTTTTGTAAAAGGTATTCAAAACAAACCAAAATTATCGAGTCTAAAAATAACTCACCAAGTTCTCTTTTGCCTGGCCTGGGTTGTTCTGAAAGCAGGAATAGATATGATACATATGTTAGAAACAATTTAATAAAATGTTATAAATTGTGTTGAAAAAAAGCTTCCAAAATTAAAAAACAAAAACAACATTGAGTAATATCAAACACATATATAATACGTAATAGAAGAAAACATTTGAGCGTAGCAATGAAAAAGCTTTTGTCTTGTAAATGATAAAAATCTATAAAAATGCAACAAAATCCAACAGCTAGCTGTGGTCATTAAATAATTTGGTATCACTGTGTACTTAACAACAACATCAAGCATCAAACTTCATTATATCACACGGTCAACAATCCTTCATGAATTTTTATTTTTATTAGTTCTATAAATAATTTTAAAATCAGATAGTTTGGTTCTCAAACGTTTTCACGTAATAAAGAATATATTGAAAAGAAATCTCAAAAAATTAAACTAACAAAAATAAACCACCACCAAAAAACAAACAAACAAACAAACAAACAAAACAAGAAATAAACAAACAAACAAAAAAACAACAAACAATAAACCCTTCCTCCCCCACCCCCACCTCCTAAAATCAAACCAAACAGACGATAAAGAAAATAAAACAAATCAACACGGGAAAAAGAGAAAACTTTAAAGAAACCTACCTTCCTCATCTAACATGGACCTTCTGGAATGGACAAAGACGGACATAGAGAGAAAAGAGTTAATTTGGTTTATTTGATTGTTTGAAAATAGAGTTCTATCTTTATAAAGATCTTTATATCTTTATTTTACTTTACATTTTATCTTTGTAAAGCCAACACCAGACGTATTGGTTAACTTTAGGCAAGGTTGACTTTATCCATTATCGATGGAACCGAATATCGAAAAGATTGAACTGTAAGCTTCAATTTATTAGACGAAGACAGATACTGTGGACGTTTCGGTTTCCCCTTTATCAACAAAACACGATGAATAAAACACTAAGGACGAATGAGATATGTGTGCATGGCATAGTTAAGGTGGACAAACAAAAACAATGATGGGACAAGATACAAACAGAGTGGAGAAGATAGACAGATAATATTTGAACAAAAAAAAGAAAATGACAAGACAATTTTTGTAGTACTCACCCATACCTCCCATATGGGCGGGGTTCTGAAATAATAAAATATAAAATGTATTCTTGTGTAAACTTCTGTAGTAAACTTGTCTATTCGCTATGTAAGAAGATGAAATTGAAATGATTGAACTTTTCATTGTGTTTATTATTTTAAAAAAAACAAAACAATGTAAAGCGCCTAGAGCATGTTGCAATCTGGGAAAGGCGCGATGCAAATGTCATTTATTATTCCTTATAATGCTTTGTAAATAATGATAATTATGATTGTTAAAATGCAAAACAAGACATCTAAACACTTCAAAAGTTTATTCCATACCATTTATCAGGAATGATATTTTTTGTAAAAGGTATTCAAAACAAACCAAAATTATCGAGTCTAAATAACTCACCAAGTTCTCTTTTGCCTGGCCTGGGTTGTTCTGAAAGCAGGAATAGATATGATGCATATGTTAGAAACAATTTAATAAAATGTTATAAATTGTGTTGAAAAAAAGCTTCAAAAATTAAAAAAAAAACAACATTGAGTAAAATCAAACACATATATAATACGTAATAGAAGAAAACATTTGAGCGTAGCAATGAAAAAGCTTTTGTCTTGTAAATGATAAAAATCTATAAAAATGCAACAAAATCCAACAGCTAGCTGTGGTCATTAAATAATTTGGTATCACTGTGTACTTAATTACATTATCAAACATCAAACTTTATTGTATCACACGGTCAATAACCCTTTATTTTATTAAAATTATTTTTAAAATCAGATAGTTCGCGCAACTGTGATTTAAATTAAATACTATATTATTTTAAAATATACACACACACGTTCTGACTAAAGGCCAGATGCAGTTATCAAATTAATATATAAAGTGTTGCTATTGGTTCTTGGTTGTATATTTTTACATTTTTGTGCATTTGCATATGGGTTCAAACCGGGGGTCAAGGGGACAACATATTTCGCTTTGTAAAATTTATATATATATATTTATATATACATTGTCGCTATAGATTCTCAACGTTGTGTTTATACATTTTTATGCATGCCACGTTTGTAAACGAATTTCCAATTTTTAGGATGAATAAAGTGTATATTCTTCTTCTTCTTCTTCTTCTTCTTCTTCTTCTTCTTCTTCTTCTTCTTCTTCTTCTTCTTCTTCTTCTTCTTCTTCTTCTTCTTCTTATTATTATTATTATTATTATTATTATTATTATTATATCATCATCATCATCATCATCATCATCATCATCATCATCATATCATTATTATTATTATTATTATTATTATTATTATTATTATTATTATTATTATTATTATTATTATTATTCAGTCCTCAAACTTGAGTTTTTCTCGTAATAAAGAATTAAATAAAAGCAAACCCCGAAACACATAAACTAACAACAACAAAAAACAAACAAAACAATAGACGAACCAAAAAAAAAAAAAACAAAAACAAAAAAAACCCAAACAATTAACACCCCCCCCCCCCCCCCCCCCCCCCCCCCGCCCTCTCTCTAAAACGAAACCAAAAAAAACGATTAAAAATTAAATCCATATCATTTATCAGGAATAATATTTTTTTGGAACAAAAGGTATTCAAAACAAACCAAAATTATCGAGTCTAAATAACTCACCAAGTTCTCTTTTGCCTGGCCTGGGTTGTTCTGAAAGCAGGAATTGATATGATATACATGTTAGAAACAGTTTACTAAATTGTTATAAATTGTGTTGAAAAAAGCTTCCAAAAAAAAACAAAAAACAACAACATTGAGTAATATCAAACACATGTATTATACGTAATAGAATGTTCAAATTGTTTCAAATTGTGTTGAAACCAAAACTTCTTTAAAAAAGAAACACAAGGTGATGTCAAACACATCTATAATAAATTATAGAAGAAAACTCTCGAACGTAACAATAATAATGATAGATGGCATTTGTTTAGCGCATTTTCAAAATTATATATTGCTCAAAGTGCTTTACAGTGGTTGAAAAAAAGCATCTCTTGTGCCACAAGCCAGAACCGCTTCCCCCTCTCACCATACACAAACACACAAGCAGACCCACAATTGGATCTTCACATGTTATAACCATAAAGTATGTCTCAGATTAAAATGGGCTGACGCGACAACTTTAAAAGGTTTTTTCTGGTAAGATATAGAAAAACATATGGTTTGTTACTCCAGCTTTGTACGAGGTACGATCATATTACTCGTTCAACATTCCTTCATGAATTTTTTATTCTATTATAATTAATTTTAAAATCAAATAGTTCGGTCCTCAAACTTGAAGTTTCTACATAATAGAGAATTAAAAGACCCGAAAACAAACAAACTAACACAAATAAACCAACAAAACAACAACAAACAAAAAAACAACAATTAAACCCTCCTCTCCACCCCCCCCCCCTCACTAAACCAAAACAAACAAACGAAAAAGAAAATGAAACAAAACAGCATGGAAAAAGAGACCGAGAGATAAATAGATAGATAGATAGATAGATAGATAGATAGATAGATAGATAGATAGATAGATAAATAGATAAATAGCTGGATAGATGATGATGATAATAATAATAATAATAATAATGATAATAATAATAATAATAATAATAATAATAATAATAATAATAATAATAATAATAATAATAATAATAATAATAATAATAATAATAATAATAATAATGATGATGATGATGATGATGATGATGATGATGATGATGATGATGATGATGATGATGATGATGATGATGATTTCGGTATTCAAAACAAATCTAAAAAAAAAGGATGCATAAAGTTTTGTCTATGTCAAATTCTGAAAGTTTCCGAATAAAGTATATTCTTTTGTTCAATTTAGTGATAACAGCATCGATTTGTAAATGCCAATGCAATTTGTTGTCAATTAAAATACCCAAATATTTGCAAACCGAAACTTGCTCAAAAGTTTAATTGTTAATTTTGAGAGGACTGGTGGAATTTGTGCTCTTTCTAAAGTCAAAAATCATTTCTTTGGTTTTTCCTACATTGAATTTCAGGGAGAATTTTCACATCAAGTAACAAATCTGTTGATCTCAGACATGAACGCATGATAGATAGATAGACGATTCTTATGGTAAGATTCCTTTTTTTTGTCTTTATAATCAGCTTATTGTTTGTTATAATATTATTTTGACTTACCTTTATCATCAGTTTATTGTTTATTATAATATCATATTGACTTACCTATATCTCTCTTGCCTCCTCTGATTGGTCCTCCTCCTTGTTCTGAAACGATTCAGACTTGATTACCAAATTTTGTATATTATATAATGCCCAACAAAAAGAAAACATTTTTAACAATTCAAAAGTATAATACATACCATTTTTAAGAGGTATATTATTTTTTTAGAATACAAGGTTAACAAAACAAACAATTATTATAAAGTATAAATAACTTACCGATTTCTCTTTTGCCTGGCCTGGGTTGTTCTGAAAACAAGAAATATTCAATGTAAGATTTTACGACAAGAATACATAGATACAATACTTGGATTAAAACTAAATCATAATTACTTATTAATTGTTGGGTGCCAATGTGTTCTTATTTAAAGGTCTGATAACCCGAATTGTTATGGACTCAAATGTTGTAAAAGGAATACTTTCAAAAGAACCCATGATATTGTTCATTACAACATTGTTAACTCAAATTGTTATAAGCTTATTAATATATTACCCCGTATATAATGTAAAATATTAACATTTACCTTCAAGTACCACCAATTACTTATACTAGAGCTGATGAGTTGGGATGCATATCTGTCTTACGAAACATTTTAAAACAAAAATTACCAGAACTTTCTATAGTCTAATTTTCATCAAATAAATTTCATTTTTGCCTAAACGGGGTTGTCCTCCATGACATGATGGAATGTAAAAATCTATTATTTTCAAGTTGTACGTATTTCCATCACAACAAAAAACGTAAGATACAATATAAGACTGATATATCTTTGAATGTAGCCAAAAATAGTTACATAATATAGTTAAGTGAGAATTTCTCATAAACAGGGATGGAAAAAAAAATAAAATAACAAAGAACCGAGTGACGTCAACTTCATTCCATCTATTTGATCGCTGTTTTGTGTTTTAAACAAATAATATAATAGTTTTGACAGGAAAATGTGCTCGAACTCACCAGTTTCTCTTTTGCCTGGACGGGGTTGTTCTGAAGTGATAAAATATAAAGTTTACACTTTTTATTCACAAATCAAACACATCCTAATTATTCACAAACACCGCAGCTATTCACAAAATTATATCAAAAATTAATGAATTTTAGATGAATTTTAATTTTCATTAAAATATTACCACGTATTTAATGTAAAATATTAACATTTCCCGTCAAGTACCACCAATTACTTATACTAGAGCTGATGAGTTGGGATGCATATCTGTCTTACGAAAAATGTTAAAACAAAAATGTCCAGAACTTTCTATAGTCTAGTTTTCATCAAATAAATTTCACTTTTGCCTGTACGGAGTTGTCCTCCATGACATGATGGAATGTAAAAATCTATTATTTTCAATCATAAATCAGTCACGGACAATTTATGAATAATTAACTAAACAGTTGTACGTATTTCCATCACAGCAATGAGGGGTTCGAGTCTTGTAAATAAGCACATATAGTTTGGCAGTATTTCCAGCAGAATGAGACCGTAACAATTAAA